>NC_141036.1:54987500-55020000 GCF_052040795.2 Danio rerio
TTTCTATACCTTTACAAGCAGATTAAGGGTTTTTTTCATAGTATTTCGTATATTAGTTTTTTCTTCTGGAGAAAGTCTTATTTTGGCTAGAATAAAAGCAGTTATTAATTTTTTTTTTTAAAAAAAGGTCAATAATTTTAACCCCCTTAAGTATTTTTTTCCTGATGTACCGTCATCATGGCCAAGATAAAATAAATAATTTATTAGAAATTTGTTATTAAAAGTATTATGTTTAGAAATCCGTTGAAAATTCTTCTCTCAGTTAAAAAAAAATTGCTGAAAAAATATTTTAAAAAGTTTCCCAGTGATGGGTTGCGGCTGGAAGGGCATAAAACATATGCTGGACAAGTTGGCGGTTCATTCCGCGGTGGCGACCACAGATTAATGAAGGGACTATGTCGAAAAGAAAATTAATGAATGAATGAATGAATATAAAAGAAAAAATAAATAAAACATTAAATAAATTAATTTTTTCAAATATAGTGCTTCCCAAACATAAGGTGCATTCGACATGAAGCACGGCTACAGCCGGCGTTCAACGAGATTAACCGAGCGCAGGCGAGGGCGGAGTTAAAAACGGAGCTGTCAAGCCAGACACTTTAGGCCTCAAAGTTGCGGCAGTCATGATGACCAATCATATGGCATCATCATTTTTTTTTTTATTATATTATATTCATGAATTAAATAAGGGGAAATAAGAGGCTAATATAAACATAAAAATGAATAGGCCTACTAAATACAAAGCAATAAGCACACATTTTTGGAGTTTAAACATCCCTCTTTAGACAAATACTTTGTATATACTAAAAAGGGTTTACATTTATTTACAAAAACACATATTTGTCAAACTGTAGTCCTCTGCTTGCCACTCGTGTGGGCGGAGTAATACACAAGGGTGAAGAGGCTGTATGAGTTCTGATATTGCATAATATCGCACAACTATCAGCCAATCAGATTTGAGAACCAGACAAAACTGTTGTGTGTGTGTGTATGTATGTATATATATATATATATATATATATATATATATATATATATATATATATATATATATATATATATATATATATATATATATATAAATGAAATAATATAAATGGAGTAAAATATATTGTACTAAAGGTTTCTAAGGTTGCAGTTACATTAGATGTTTCATTATTCTATTAAAATAAATCATGCAGTGTTCTTCTTCACATAAGGTGGTGTGGTTCAGCATAAGAAAGCACTGAGTTGAAACTAACAAAGACTCAGTGATGCGAGAGTCTGTCGTGTATGTGAAAGATCATTAAATCACAGCTCTCTGGCGCTCGCTGGACTCTAAAGTACACAATAACGACACCAGAAAGAGATGATATACACACTCTACCTCTGTTTACCTTCCAGCCATCACATGAATCACCATCTTGCATAACAGCAATCGTAATAATGACTGCGACGAGAGTCTCGGCTGTTATTAGCCAATAGATCTCTCTCTCTGCGTTTGAACAAGACCCATCCTGAGAGATCTATAGCCCCCCAGAGAGCCAGAGCTCATTTTTCACTCAAGGCACTAATATTGATTGCATTACAATCTGTGGGGAGCTGCGGAAAAAAACCCCAGAGACATGCAGGACTGAGGACTCCTGGGAAGGTTTGACACAAACAAACTAGACAGGATGACACTAGGGTTTCATCTTTAGCAGAGTGACACTAAAGAAAGCTCTTCACAAGGAAAGCTATTCAAATATATATAAGATATATTAGTGCTGTCATTCCATTAAAAAAAATAACTAGTTAATCGCACCTTTTTTTAAAAATTAATCACATTTAAAATACTGAAACTTGTTATTTTGGCTATTCAAATGTAAAATTAATGTAACCGCAAGACAAAAACTATTTAAATTCAAAATAGAATTGTTTATTAGAAATTAAAAACTATCTTATATTTTAATATCTACACTGTAACAAAGGCTCTGTAAATAAATATAAGCATCAGTCGTAACAGGGACACTGGCCTGCGGCCTCGAGCCAACGCATGCCTCCCACCAGTGCTTATGTATAATCATATTGCACTGCTCCTGTGATATTGATCATTATGTATGGATGGATAGATGGATGGAAGGATGGATGGATGGATGGATGGATGGATGGATGGGTATGATGAATGGATGGGTGGATGGATACGATGGATGGATACAATATTTGGATGAATGGTTGGATGGATGGATGGAATATTTTGATGGATGGATGAATGGATACAATATTTGGATGGAGGAAAACGATGGATGGATGGATGGATGTATACAATATTTGAATGGATGGATGGATGAATGGATGCAATATTTGGATGGATGAACACGGTGGATATGATGGATGAATGAATGGATGGTTACAATATTTGCATGGATGAATACGATGGATGGATGGATGGATGGATACAATATTTAGATGGATGGATAGATGGATGGATACAATATTTGAATACATGGATGGATGGATGGATGAATGGATACAATATTTAGATAGATGAATACGATGGATATGATGGATGGATGGATGGATACAATATTTGGATCGATGGATGGATGATGGATGAAACGAATGTATCGACAGATGGATGGAAAGAAGGATGGATGGATGAAATGAATGAATGGACGGATGAATGGATGTATGGATAAATTGACAGACGGACGGACGGATGGATTTTAGAATCGATGGATGGATGGATAGATGGATGGATACAATATTTGGATCGATGGATAGATGATTGATGAAATAAATGTATCGATGGATGAATGGAAAGAATGAATGGACAGATGATTGAATGTATAGATGAAATGAATGAATGGACGGATGGATGGAAGCATGGATGAAATGAAAGATCGACGGAGGATGGATGGATTTTAGAATCAATGGATGGATGAAAGGATGGAAAGAATGGACGGATGGATGGATGAAATTAATGTACTGATGGATGGATTTATAAATTAATGGATTGATGGATGGATAGATATAATTAGTAAGTAGTAATATATAGACAATATATAGTAAATATACATATATATATAAAATATATAGAAAAGGGAAAAAATGTCAAAAAAAGGACATACTGTGAAAGGATTTCTTGCTCTGTTAAACATCACTTGAAAATATCTGAAAAAGATGTCTTGAGCTGTCTTTAAAGCAAAAGACAAACTTCAGAAGTTACCTCAGAGAAACGTCCTGTTAGACATGTTTACACTAAAGTCAAGTTGATGCCTACCACAGGGTTTAAGATCTGGATCGGATCAAGTCGCTGAGTGAACGGGACGTGTAACAGAACCAGCCAACAATCCTAAAACAAGATAAACAAGCACAGCTGAGAACATCAGCCCATGTCCCAGCCAAATACCTGAGCTCAAGTGTTTAGTTACAAACAGTCAGTGTGTTGGTGCGTGAAGCCCTCGATCCACATCATGTTCAAAACCAAAGACAAAAAAGAAGAGTGTGTTTTTTTTGTTTTCATGTTGTTATATTGCTCTCTCTGTGGGCAGCTGCAACAAAGCAAAAGAAACAAAGCATAAATGAGGCCGTCAGATGGAGCACAAGCTTGATGTGCTCACTCACATGGCCACTTCTGCAAACCAATCAATCTGTTCTCTGCAAAACAAAGGAGTTCACAGAGTTCAGTGTGCGATATTATTTTTGTGGTGCGTGTTTTATTCTGAGAGAATGTGAAGCCGGTGTACTGAATCCATCACTGGCCTCTGTTTCACTGCTGCTTTGATCTACATTCACACAACCAATATATACGCTGACCGGCCACTTTATTAGGTACACCTGTTCAACTGCTCGTTGACACAAATTTCTAATCAGCCAATCACATGGCAGCAAATCAATGCATTTAGGCATGTAGACATGATTAAGATGAACTGCTGCAGTTTAAACCGAACCTCAAAATGGGGTAGAAAGGTGATTTAAGTGACTTTTAACAGGGCATGGTTGTTATTGCCAGACGGGCTGGTCTGAGTATTTCAGAAACTGCTGATCTACTGGGATTTTCATGCACAACCATCTTTAGGGTTTACAGAGAATGGTCTGAAAAAGAGAAAATATCCAGTGAGCGGCAGTTCTGTGGGCACAAATGCCTTGATGTCAAAGGTCAGAGAATGACCAGACTGGTTCCAGCTGATAGAAAGGCAACAGTAACTCGAACTCAGAAAATCATCTCTGAACACGTCCAACCTTGAGGTGGATGGGCTGTAGCAGAAGAAGACCACACCGGGTGCCACTCCTGTTAGCTAAGAACAGGAAACTGAGGCTTCAAATTGCACAGGCTCACCAATGTTTACAACCCATCTCTCGTTATAGATCACGATCAAGATCATTTATACGTCTTTTAAACCAGTGGTTCCCAACCTTTTTTTGTCTGAGGGTGCTTTCACACCTACACTTTTGTTTCGGAACCTGTCTCATTTGCCCAGTTAGCGCGGTTCGTTTGGCATATGTGCACAGGGCAATCGCCCTCTATTCCGCGCCAAAGTAATCGCTCCGAGACCGCCTGAGTGAGGTGGTCTCGGCTCGATTGAAATGAACCCTGGAGCAGTTTGATTGCAGTGAGAAAGCGATCCAATCCAAGCATGGTTATGTGACAGTGTTTTATGGATATGTAATAGGCATACGGCTATATAAAGAGAGAATTATGAGTAGGGCGGGAAGTTACGCGAGTCTCCGGATGCCAGCAAACGAGTGATGATCTCCCGGTAATCTCGCGTCTCCCTCCCGGTCCTCAAATAGGCACCCTTCTCACCCCTCCCCACCGCATCTCTCCTCACTCTTCAGACACATCACATGCACCATGTCAAACACCACCAAACCACCACCTCTCCTGACAGATGAGCGGGACGCTGCAAAATAAACCCTGACACTCTGACCAATGTGAGGAGAGTTTACTCGCACGTGACTTGTTTTAGCTCTTTTGGTCCGATTAGAAACTTTGCAGTGTGAAAGCGAACCGCTCCAAGAGCAAAACAACACAAAAACACTCACACATTTTTGTGATTTGGAATATCAGGTAGTTGATGACATGATGAGCAAGCGTGTGAATATGTTGAAACAAAAGGAAAAAGCATAATAAAAGGGACACATCTCTCATACAGTGCTACTGTGGCTGCGGTGTCACGTGACAAACATGATGCGTCACTACGTAAACATTAGGGGTGAACATTCTAAAGTAATGATTGTCTAACAAAACTCACTCTCGGGGCCAGATAGAATCTTTAAAACTCACCAGTTAAAGGGTTAATAACAGTAGTAAAGCAGGTAATTACTGTGCTCTTTGCATTGCAAGACTTAACACACATTTTATTCACTCGCCGTTTTTGGATCAATCATTTTTCAATCTGTTGTCATGTAAAGCTGCACTGCAGAAAACTTTTCTTTCTTCGTCTTTTTGTCTCGTTTCCAGTTCAAATATCTAAAAAATCTCACATCAAGACCAAAAAACAAAAAGGGCATGAGAAAATGAAGTGATGCTGAAAACTTTTTTTGAGATTAGATCTCATTAAGATTATTTTTCTTACCCCTTTGGCAAATCATTTAGCTTGTTTTAAGCAACGATCATTTAACTTTGAGGTGTTTTTCAGAAAACAAGACGTAATTTCTTATGCTGTTTCATGTGTCTAGTTTGCATCTTGATTCAAGATTTTTTTAGATATATGGATTGATAACAGGACAAAACTACTTATGCCGAGTTCTGACTGCATGATTTTAAAGTAGTGGTGTCACAGATGTTTTCACACTGCATGACTATCAGGGCTAGCGTTTCATTACTGCTTTGTTTACACTGCAAGAAGGATAGGCGACAGGGGCTTTCACATTGCATTGACTTTACAATAGGAAGAATTGCCGCCAACTTCGTCCAAACTACGTCTCACAGCAAAAAACACATAGTATATCTTTTGTTATTAACTACAAATGAGAGAGAAGCCTTTAATGGGGTGGAAAATGTACATATTTGCTCTCCTAAGTTTGAAAGGAATTAGCAAATTCTCCAAAACTTTCTTTTTTAACTTTCTGTATGAAACGTCTAACAGACACGGGTGCTCCTGTCAAACCTTCACTAGTTTTTCCTCCATTTCTTGGGTCCAAATAAACCGAAAAGGAGCGTTTTTAACTTCTCCTCCAGCCTCCCGCTGACTGTACACACACACTAGTGGATGCTGCTCTCTCTCATTGGCTGTAGACAATCGCCGATGTTATTTTCAGTTAAAACTCATTCACACGGCAAGATTTGAATTGCCGACAGCTCCAGATATTTAGCACACCAAATATCTCACAGGCATTGACGACTCATCTGCGATTCTCTCAGGTCGTGTCTTTGATAGTTCATGCTGTGTGATTGTCACTCACGTGCACGAGCACCGATTTGTCTATGATTTCAGGCATTTGTTAGCGATTTCTCAAAACCTGTCAGCGAGCCAAAATCTGGGCTAAAATCAAGCAGTCTGAACTCAGCATTAGTTTTTTTGTTTTATTATTAGTAGTATTACAGCTCAGGGATGTGTGTGCACTTTCTAAAGGTTTTATTGAATAAAGGGTTGGAAATAATGCTTTTTTTAATCTGATGAATCGACTATTAAATTAATCGTTAGTTGCAGCCCTAGTTAAATTTCAGCATAACAACAAAGCCGAGTGATGAAATTTGAGTGTGCTTCTCACGCAATGCAACAGACTATATTTATAAAGCATACTATTATAAAACTATAGGCTGTTATTATATTGACATTAAATTTCATAAACCAGTCAAGGTATCATCCATAAAAACTGTCAAGGTGACATCAATAAGCTTTTTAAAGTAATTAAACGGTTGTGAGCTCCCTAATGGAAATTAGTAGTTTAACCACAAATAATCAATAACTGGGTCTAGTTGTAACTACAAATAAAACATGGCTTTGCTACACGTCCTGTAGTTAAAACCATAGTTTTTGTACTAGGTTGTGGCTCCTCTCCAAATAGTAATAGTGTGCTAAAACATGACAACACATTTACTGTAATAAAATCATGGTTAAACAAATGTCAGCAAATTTGATCAACCTTGCCTTTTTTTCTTCTTTGGCAAGTCTTAGAAATGTTAGAAATCTGTATCATATCATATAATATCGCAACTCAAATTAAAGCCATACTTAATAGCAAAAGCATACCCAACATATAGCTCATTTTATGACAAAAAACATGCTCATGCCAATGGAACTGGTTGATGCCAATAATTTCACATGGAAAGCAATGCGTCAGTAAGCAGATGCTTTCGGACATGTAATGAACATCTTGGCAGTGAACACGGTTTGATTTCTGAGACATTCAGAAGCTTGGCAAATCATAGGGTGTGTTCACACTTGGCAGGTTTGATTTCATTAAAGTGAACTCTGGTGTGATTGCTCAGTTAGTGCACTTCATTTCATTAACTATGAATTCTGGCAATCCAACATAGGTGCGAATTAAACAAGAAGTACCAGATCACTTAAAAGATTGAGTTCTATCCACTTCCAAATAAATTTTTGTGTATTTTGTCAACTAAAATAAGAGAAAAATTTAGACCAAATACAAGACATTATGTTCCAGTTAGGGATTAGGATAAAATGGAAAAAACATACATGATTTTGCTTTAACAATATTACTGTATCAGCATTGTGCTTTTGTTACCAGGGCTCGAAATTGTGACCATTTTGGTTGCATATGTGCCCGAAATTTTATCTATGCGACCTCAAAATATATGTGGGAGCATTTGTGCGAGTGCATAAAATTGTTGTGTGCGACCAGTTTTTACTGCAAAATGTTCACCACATGTGCGGATTCGGGAGACATTAGCCCCTTTCACACATACAGACCTTTCCGGAAAATTGCCGGCAATTTTCCGGAAAGCTTGTATGTGTGAACAGGTCCTTTTTTAAAATACCGGTAAATTCGTTCTGGCTATTTTCCGGAAAGAGAAGTTGTAACATTACCGGCAATTTGCCGGAATGCTGCGCTGTGTGAATGCAGAAGGAAGATTGCCGTAATAAGCGCGTGCACGTCTAGAACGTGCTGACGTGAGACGTTTGCTTTAGTCAATTACAACAGTCAGGCGCATTTACGTCCGCGTGGTTTATGAGAATAAAAGCCTTTGAATATTTTTCCAGACACATTTAGCTGCTAGAAGTTAGTCAGATCACGTTTATATGTTCTTCTTTATGCCAACTGTGTAAATGCTTATGATAAGCCGTTGTTTGTATACCATCAAGCTTTGCGTGTGCCTTTGAAACAGCCTGTGAGCGCCTGCACACGCACATATTATGAACATCTCGACATGAGAAAGTGATCCTGCGAAAGTTGTTCACAATATTGATCATCCACAGAGTTTGTAATGTAGTCAAATGTTTACAAATACAAGCGCAGCAGTTTAAAGCTCATTTGTGGTGAATGATGTCAGAATTTACCGGTATTTTGGAATGGATGTGTGAATGCTCTTTTCCGGAAAATTTCCGTAACGTCCCCGCCTGTGTGAACAGCGCTTTTTTGAATATACCGGTAAAGTCGTTCCGGAAATTTTCCAGATATTTACCGGTATCACTGTGTGAAAGGGGCTATTCACGCAGAATGCAGCTCTGCACTTGAATCGCGAAACGCAGCGCTCAGGAATGGTTTAAAACAGTTGTCATGTCAACTTGCTGCAGTAAACAAAGCCAAGTCTGTAATGCTTGCCCCGCCTTCGTGCTCTTCTTATTGGCCCACTGCTCTAGCCCTGAAATATCAGCTGTCAATCACTCAGTCAATGCCATCTGGCTTGGGATGACAGAGAGAGCTACTACCGCGAAAAAATTGTAAAGCGCTGAAGATGAGAATGAAGATAACACTGACAGATTTTGTTTTAGAAACCATCTAGTTACAAATAATGACACATCTTACTAGTGACCATGTGCTGAATGTTAATCCACCACACTTTTCGAAGTGTGGATAAAAGACTTCCAGTGGCTTCAAGTCCGCTATGAAAAGTCTGTGGGATGGAATTTTCAACTGTTTGCCACATCTAGCACGCGAGCTTCTGTTTAATCCTTCATATAATCGCCAGATGCTGTCCGCCGTGCAAGTGGCAGCTATATGTCAAATTTAACACCACTGACACCATCACAAACGGGCTTGCACTGAGTAAACTAATATTGCTACTCAAGAATACACCGGTATTGCTATTAACATGTATGCATATAATAAGGTACAGTATATGTCAAAAGCATCAGTGCAATATCAGACAGCACCCGTGAGAACAGCACAGTTATATCGTTAACAGACTCATTCGTGTAGGGCCAGTGAGCCGTCTGTGTACCCTTTGGTCACTCAGTTATGTTATGTGATAACGGGATTTCGTTGAGACATATTTTCCTCAGGCTTGCAAATATATATTTTTTGCTTGTTAGTTTGATTAGTGTTAATTTCAAATGCAATTAATATGTTTGTATAAAACTTGTAGTTACGGTGCTTATAATTAGTGGGTGCGACTAAATTTTGGCTGATGCGCCTAAATTTTTAAAGTTAGGAGAACCGGTGCTACCAAGCAAAAAGGTTAATTTCGAGCCCTGTATACATATTTATGTTTAATCAAGCAAACTAACTATTAAATACAGCAGGCTAGGTTTACATAGATCGGCATTAAATTTCATGAAACCAGTTAAGGCTGTTGAGCAGGTGTCTGTAAACATGCTTTTAGCACACATAAAACAAACCAAAAAAAAACATGGTAATTGTAGCTAAACTTAAACTATTTGTATTGTGAAAAGTAAATTTTTAAGGCTTTTGTGCATGTCATACACACACACCGGCCACTTTTTTTTTTTTTTTTTAGATACACCCATCCAACTACTCGTTGACGCAAATATGTAATCAGCCAATCACATAGCAGCAACTCAATGCATTTAGGCATGTAGACATGATCGAGACGATCTGCTGCAGTTCAAACTGAGCATCAGAATGGGGAAGAAAGGTGAACGTGACGTGGTTGTTGGTGCCAGACGGGCTAGTCTGAGTATTTCAGAAACTGCTGACCTACTAGGATTTTCACGCACAGCCATCTTTAGGGTTTACAGAGTATGGTCCATAAAGACAAAAAAAATCCAGTGAGCGGCAGTTCTGTAAGCACAAATGCCTTGTTGATGCTAGAGGTCAGAGGAGAATGGCCAGACTGGTTCCAGACAAAAGGGCAACAGCAACTCAAATAGGAACTTGTAGACTATATTTGGGCAGGACAAATAAAGAGTGCCTAGTGGCATGTTATGTAAAAGCCATCTCTTTTTTTCAGCTGAAAATGACCGACAGCCCGAGGGCTTCGCTTCAGTATGTTTTCCTTCTCTTTTCACATGTCGAGTTGAGCATTCAGCGCTTCATGTTCGCTCGACTTGCTTCTTAACTAGCCCCTCGGAGTCACTGCATCCTATATCAGTCGGTTTTGTTGTGGCACCTCCTGCACTTCGGACGCAGATTGTGTCCCTGCTGGGATCATGACCGGGTCATAGACCTGGAGGCTGGACAAAAACAGCCAGAAAATGGCTTGTATGAGCTTCTTACATGGCTAATGGTGGCTTTTTTCTCCTGTTTTTGTCCTCACATAAAGGCCACTGAGAATAAAACTGCTTTGTGCAAAGAAGAAAGACGAGATAAAGTCAGAAGACTCTGTAAGTGACGGTTTATCACAAACAGCTTGACTTCTTTCAGTCAATGTTTATTCAAGTGCCTTGTTAAAGAAACAGGTCAAGCTGAATGGAAAATTCTGTCATTGTTTACTCTCTTGATTTTATGATCACTGTCAAGATTTGCTAATCAACATGTTCTGTATGTCATGATTTACATGTTTATTTATGGTTATGAATTGCATTAAGGGATTTTGATGTTGAAAAACAAACTCTGTAGTTTACCAAAGTGAGTTTTTATTGACATTTCAGTAGTTTGAGAATTAGTAGAGAATTAAGTGCACACTGTGAAAAACAAACTATATCAAGAAAACTAATATTTTATATTGATTTAATTTATTTTAAAAAGGTATCAACTACATTTTTTTTTTAATTTACAAAGTTTAACTTAATATTTTTACTCAGTTTGACTGAAATTGACATTACTAGAAAATGTCATTCTTTCAAATTTTTTTCGGTTTAGTCCCTTTATTAATCTGGGGTCGCCACAGCGGAATGAACCACCAAATTATCCAGCATATGTTTAACACAGCGGATGTCCTTCCAGCTGCAACCTATCACAGTGAAACACCCATACACTCACATTCACACACATACACTATGGACAATTTGGCTTATTAAATTCCCCTATAGCACGTCTTTGGACTTGTTGGGGAAAGCGGAGCACCCGGAGAAAACCCATGTGAACACAGAGAACATGCACACTCCACACATAAATACCAAATGACCCTTGCTGAGGCTTGAACTAGTGTCCTTCTTGCTGTGAGGCGACAGCTTTACCCACTGCGCCACCAAAAATGTATTTAATTCTACTAAAATATTTAAGTAAGCAAGAAGATTTTTATTGCATCAAATAACAACAAAAATACTGGGAGTTTATTAGCAGGTTTAGGGCTGGGTGATAAAATCAGTATCGCTATTTATTGACCGTACACCATTGTCAATAACGACTAAAGAAAAGATTCGGTATGGAGTTTCGGTATGAAGCTCTACAGTTTTTTTAAAATGTGGCTGCTAAGCACGCGCCTTGGAAGGAATGCCAATAAGCTTAGGGTGTCATTTCCAATAGAGGCACACGACTTGAGGATGCAAATAGGAAGCAAGGCACGCACATTTTCCAGGCGCACCTAGTTGAAAAAGATCTGAAGTTTTACGAATGCCATGAGCGCACCGCTATTTATGTAAGTAGTACTAACCAATCCAAGTGGTGATCACTGCAGAGCCACACGGGCAGAGCTGAACTCCAGCAAGGGGCAGCTTGAGCTCTGGCTCTACCTTGCAGCACTTCTTCTAAATGTGATGTCATTAGGGGTTGAGGTTAGGGGCGGACGGAGGAGCTGGAGCTCAAGCTCCCCCTCATTGGAGGTGAGCTCCACCCAAGTGGCTCTGCAGCGAGCACTCTCAACCAATCTGCTTCACACTTTGTATGGAATATACACATTTCGGTAATAACGGCAAGCTAATTACCTCAGGCAAACACAGCACGCATAAACACTGCTTCGCTAATTATTCTAGTTATTGTCTATTTCCACTTGAGGATACTCCTCCTGAGGCCCGCAGAGAGTATGCAGTGCCACTGATGCGATCCAAGACCAGCGAAGAGATGTTCTCAAGGTTACCATAAACCAGCCCGTATCCTGAGCAGCTGCTGTGGTGGTCATGGAGGAGTGGAGAGCATGAGATTCCCGTAATGCTCCAGGGACAGACGAGTCTTTGCTAACATCCAGCATTTTCCTGCCTCCGGCGCCTATACTGCAGCTTTGACATTTGGCCATAGGAGAAATGGTTGTGCCCAATTGAGCCTGGTTTCTCTTGAGGTTTTTTAATTCTTCACTTTCGCCAATTGGTGAAGTTTTTTCCTCGCCGCTGTCGCCACTGCCTTGCATGGTTCGGGACCTGTAGAGCTGCGTATCGATGTTCGCTCTTCAGTGTTTGGACTCTCAGCAGTGAATATTAAACCACACTGAACTGAACTAAACTAAACTTTAACTCTGAAAACAGAACTGACGAAAAAAATCTACTTCAATAATGCCACTAATATCTGCATTAGGGTTGTAACAATATACCGGTATGACGGTTTACCACGATTTGAACGTGCACAATTATCATACCATGAACAATTGCATATCAACGGTTTTAACCCTTAAAGACCGAGACAGCCGCCCGCGGCTAAAAATAAGTATTGCTCTTAAATGTTTAATAACTTTTGATCCGCTGATCCGATTCATACAATTCAAAGATTGGCATAAAGAAGAGAATCTCAGCTTTCCAGTGCTGTATCACATAACATTCGCGGACTTTCAGAGGCTCCGGAATCAGTGTGGTTACGTCATCAAAATTTGACAACGCTGATTTGACAAAGAAACGCTCGTCACTGTGTCTCCGGACAAACCAGACATGATACATTGATGCATTGTCCCTCCTCCATGCCCAGATTGGTTCAAACTCGCTATATCACAACCAATAAGCATAGGTTTCACTTTTGTTTGTGGACCAACACTGAGCTTTTTGAACAACATGGAATGAGAGATAGGCTGTACATTTATGCTCGGCTAAATAAAACGCAAAAAAAAAGTTTTGCATGAAATAATTCTCATACTAAGTACTTTTGCATGCACAGCAGCACAGAAACATGACAAAACAGTGACACAGCAAAGACGAACTGCTGCTCTTGCTGTTTTCAAAAGACGCAAATGAAGGTGCAGCTGTTTGTCTGCATTGCATACAACCACATCCAAATCCATATCCACAGACAACCATATCCATGCTGGCACATAAAACCTAAGGATGTTCCATATTGAATCTAGTTTTGTTATGTAACTATTTATAGTATAGTAAATATTTATATCTATTTTTTTACTGAGGATTTGCACCATGTTTATTTGAACTTTATTTGAACTTTGACACATTATTTATTATTTTCTTATTTTTTTTTATTTGTTCATTGTAAGTGGTGTTGTTTATAGTAACTGAAAATATATTATTTGGAAAAAGTCAAATTTGCTTCACTGTTCTATTATTTTGTAACATTTGTAACATACCGTATACCGCGAAACCGTCAAACCGTGGTATTGTTTTAGACGATTATCATACCGTAAAAAATTCATACCGTTACAACCCTAATCTGCATACTCCACATGTCTTAATTCCATTTCTGTTTAGTTTATTTATCCCTTTGTCGGATTAAGGTAATCTAAAATTGCTGTTTACATGGTAGATTCTAATCACTAGTCTTAATCGTATTAAAGTTTTGGTGTCCCATGTACACATCCTTAATGTTCAACTCAACCACATCGTCAGGGCTCTGCGAACTTGGCTTCGCGAAGCATTTTCTGTATGTACGTACATCAAAAGCATATAGGCTATGGCTCATGCATATTGACAGTGGAAGATGGTTTACGGTTAGTCGTGTCAGGAGTCCAACCACAGATTAGCATCTTGTCCTCATAGAAACAGGCTCAGTCATCACACTGAATCAGGTAAGCTGTATATTTAGGTTTCAATGCAATTAATGCTACGCACATTAAACGTAATATGTGAAAGATGTTTGCGCATGCATCATAGTTTTGGCTCAAGGGAGGGGTGCCTGGGGGTGCGCGATTAAAGAAAAGTTTGAAAAGCCCTGATTTACAACACAAGTGAAGACGATATATCACTTCAAACTATTAAAAGTGTAAATAAAAACACTTTTTTGACAGTTTTTATCATCAAAATTTCATGGAGGAAAAAATCTAAGTCTTAAAATGCAATTCATAAGCCCAAATGAAAACAGCCTTGAATCACTAAATAAATAAAATTGTTCATTTACAGTGTTTTAAAATGAATGAATTCAAAATAATCAACGCTAACCGTGAAACCGTGATTATTTCTCAGACTATAATCGTACAACTAAAATCTATAATCGTTGCATCCCTATCTGAAAGCCACTTGATGTGTTTAACAGGGAAAATTGCGATTAATAAAGTTTAATTGGTTAATAAATGGCTATTAATCTACAAGCTCCTGATCAACTGTAGTCCATACTTGACAATGGGATTGCGCAATGTGACTATTGTGAATGCACATATTGCGATATCAACGCTGAAAAAATATACTGTTCAGCCCTAATTTGGAATAACATTTGATTTCAGATCAAACAGGAAAACATCCGGAAATATGCGGGCTCTTAATTCTGGTTTTGTTTGAAGGATATTTTGGGATGTGGATGGTACCCTGATGGCATAGAGATGTGTGTTTTGACATTAAGTTTCTGAGTTAAACTAATTGTAAACCCAGCTGTCGACTTTTTTCCTCTTCATCACGAGGAAGTGTTTATGTAAAAGCCTACCTCCAAGATTAAAACATCACCTGATACAGCAAATTGACTGTGTGAGTTGAGCCAAACTAAATACGCGGGTCAGTGAGAGTGCATCGAGTTGAAACCTGCGCTTTATACAATTACGCTCATAAAAGAACTCAAAAGTTAAACAAATCTGAAAGAGGAACTTCGAGTGCTTTATCTGATGCAATAAAATGAGATTAATTGCGTGTTCACATTTTGTGCTGACAAAAAAATAAGAAATGATATATTTAGTCCTGGTTTGTTTAGAGCTTACTTATTTTTAAAGATCAATCCTAAAGATAGGAAAGCTACTTTAAAGCATGCATGAAATCAAATCTAACCATGTTGATTTTGTTTGTTGCTAGTTTTGTGGTAAACAGTTCATCTGTGCATGTCATTAAGAACAAATAAAATTTGTAATAGGGTTGGGCGATGTTGACAAATTTGGCATTGTACGATGTCTAATGTGAAACATCGCGATGGATAATGGAATCGGCATCATGTAAAGACCGAGCGGGGGGGGGGGGGGGGGTCTATCATTGATGTGGGGGTGAGAAGGGTGCGTGACTTATTTGAGGACCGGGAAGGAGACGCGCGATTGCCGGGAGATTATCACTCGGCTCAGCATCGTTTTGTCTATTGGTCATCGTCTATCGGCCCAACCCTAATTTGTAATCTAAAATTAAAATCTGAAAATGTACTTTGTGTTTGTTTTCAGTTACATTCTCAGATTATGTCTGTCTGAGGTATTAGGCGAGGCTAACATACTTAACCACGCCCCTCAAGCTGCCAGTTTTGACCTCAATATGACAGCGAGCAGAAATGATAAGGAGGAAGAGATTGTTAGGTTGTAATAACTCTCCCTAAACCCCTTTTCCCCATCTTTCTGAATGAAATGCCTACTTTACTGCATCCAATCAGCTCACAGTAGAAAAAAAAAAAGCCACGCCCACAGTTTTCACATTTAATATTGGCTTGCATAGCTCAGGACTTGTAGAGCTGCGCATTGATGGATTTGCTCTTCAGTGTTTAGACTCTCAGCAGTGAATAATAAACCACACTGAACTGAACTTCAACTCTGAAAACTGAACTGACACTGTTTCAATTCACTATAATCTTCTATGTGAAGCTGCTTTGACACAATCTACATTGTAAAAGCGCTATAGAAATGAAGGTGAGTTGAATAATATTCTGTTTCTTTAAGAAAAAAAAATTGTCGCAGCTTACAGTTCATGCAGACTTTAATAAAAAAAAAATTAATTAATAGAAGCATACTAAACAATGCTGGCTAATATGCTAAGCTAATCACACTTGTTTTACAGTATTTAGGTCCAATCCCAATTCTCCCCCTTAGCCCCACCCATTAACCCTACCTCTCAATTTGCGCGTTCACATGAAGGGGTCGTGGTGTCCCAATTCTTTTTAGCTTGAAGGCGTAGGGCTAAGGGGGAAGGGCAATATAGCCCTTGAAACTGAGATTTTCCAGGGCCTAGAAACTAAGGGGTACAAAAACTTCCCAAAATACACCATCAACAACGACAGCATGACTGCACACAAAAGTCAGGAGATGCACAAATTAGTATTTTTGTCATTAGTTTAAATTTTTACTACAAACAAGCATGTTTTAATACATTCATAACGTGTTTTACTGTCATGCTTTAAAAAATTTACTATCTATAATCCATATTAATAACTCCTGTACAGAAGTCCCACAACATACTTTCACAGTTGACACTGGAATACCCTGTAAGAAAAGTCTAATGGCTGGGAATGACCTTTTTACAGTGTCTGCTATAATGTTAATGTTGTTGTCGTGTGTTTAGATGAATATGGCCATGGTGTAAATACACAGTACAGTTACGATCTTACTGCCACATTACATCATGAAGATAACATAATATCAGTGCCTTCAGTGATTTCATGAAGATAATACAAAAAAATAAATAAAATAAAAATCATGCAACTGGACTAACTAGCAGTCAGTATCATTGATCTCATATGAAGTAAGAGCTCACAATGACATATGATGACGTGTATAGGTGTTGTAATGCTGTCCCATTTCTTAGAGGTAAATGTTGTAGGCCTTTCCCTTTTTATCTGAAGTGGTAGGGAAAAGGGTAGGGGTAAAAAAAAAAAATGTATAGAATTGTGATTGAGTCTCATGCTGCGTTCACACCAGACACGGAACACGTGTTAAGCGCGAGTGATTTACATGTTAAGTCAATGCAAACGTGCGAATAGACATCCTGCGGCGTGATACGCGAGAATGGCGCGGCGCGAATGACGCAAATTGCGCGAATGGTGCGGGACGAATTGAGCGTTTTGCGCGTTTGACTCGCTTAACTAGCGTTTCGCGCGAATCTCTCAAATTCGAAAATCTGAACTTCAGCGTACATTCGCGCCGCGTTAACCAATCAGAAGCTTGCTCTTGTGGGGGCGTGATTGTGACGTAGAACCTGTTGTCGGTGTTCCGAGGGTTCATCAAACTCGGCTTGGCTCAGTCAGAAGCACCGCTGAAAGCCTCCGTCATCCACTTTAAGTTTCTGGAGTAGTTTATGAGCTCACAGAGCTGGATGCACCTCTGAAAGGATGTAGTGGACTCAGACACAACCCTAAACGTATCAACGCTGTTTTTCAGTCTTCATAAAGTACATAAACACTGTTATTTTCTTCATAAAATCCATGTTAGCCATTTAGCTATGAAGCTAGAGTCTTCGGGCAGACAGAAGCCCTGCCCATCATGCAAATCCGCGCATGTTCTGAAGTGAATTTGACACGCGAATGAAGCTGAGTTTGACGCGCGACTGAAGCGAGTAAACTCAAATATTCACGCGGCTATTTACGCGCGAATAGCGTGATTTATCCGCGCGTTCCGCATCTGGTGTGAACACAGCATTACAGTTGAAGACAAAATATATATATATATTCAAAACTAATGTTAATCAAAGCAGTTTCTTCATACTATTTTTTGTTTTATTTTCTTCTGGAGAAAGTGAGTTTTTAATTTGGCTGGAATAAAATATATTAAAAACTCAATATTATTAGCCCTATTAAGAAATTAGCATTAGCCTGTGCCTATAGCCTAGTCGTTGACACATGGCACAGAGGTGCTCACGGCGACCCGATTTCGATTCCCAGCTTGAGGTCTTTTGCCGATCCTTCCCCTATCTCTGCTCCCCTCACTTTTCTGTTAGTACACCTCCACTCTCCTATCAATAAAAATGAAAACCCCTAAAAAATAAAAACAAAAATAATAATAACTTTGTTTTGAGTAGAACAAACCACTGTTGTCCAATGACTTACCTAGTTAACCTAATTAACCTAGTCAGAGAACAATATATTGCGCAATAACTAGTAAACTATTATGTAGTGTCATCATAACAAAGACAATAGATCATTATCATTATAGGAAATTGGTTATTAAAACTACCATGTTTAAAGATGTGTTTTAAAAATATCCTTCTATTAAACAGCATTGGACAAACATTTAAAGGGCAATGAAACCCCCTCGTTTCAGCAGGGTGTTTTCACACCTCTACTTTGGAAAAAGTCAGAAAAGTGGGCGTGTCCAGCTCTGTTTAGGGGGGAGTGTCGGAGGAACTAAAGTGGGAGGGTGTGGGAGTGTCTATTTGGGCACGCGTGAGTTTCTGAGTCAAAATACACACACAGGAGAAAGTGATGGTGTTTAACCTACATGGACATCTGTAGTCGAATTATTTGCCAAATTATTAAATGTTGGACTTTAACTGCAGTTTGGCTCTTTGATTCAGGGAATTCATTCATGTCCCTCGCGACAAACAAGATATTTGATACGAGGATCTGCTCTAAGCGTGTATTTTTCATGCAATGTTTGATACCGCACGGCGAATGAGAGAAAAAAAACCTCCGCATTTCCCGGAAACTCAGAAGCTCTTGGCAGGTAGCGTCAGAAATCCGCGTGTGTTATTCCGGTCACAAAATGCGGTAAAAACCCTACACGAGGTTAAAGTTTGGTTGTGGTGCTAACATGTTTACACTCGGTGCAATAGTTAACTTAGTTCGATACGAACAAACTGAATAAACAAAGAGCACTGGTCGCTCACTTACCAAATCTGTAGAGACAGGACAATCACCAGCAACTAGAGCCGCGTCTTTATGAAGAGAATACTACAAGCGAATCCGGATTTCAGCGTTTGCAGATGAGAACAGCTCTCAGGTAAACAATAATCCTCCTTAGACACGTAAGTTATTGTTGTCGAGCGTCACGTACACTGTTAATCCACACGTGACTCTGAGCTCTCAATAGAGCGCGCTGATTGGTTTGAACCAAGCCTTACTCATGCATTAATGCATCTCACTGTAAGACGTAATAAGACTCACTCTGGCACAGACGCCCAGTCTGCACGCTGGAATACACGCTATTATGTCATGACCGTGACGCAGGTTCAAAAATTCGTTTCAAACCGGAAGTACGAATTTGCTTAAAATAATGCAAAAACAACCAATTTACACTTTTTAGTGAAATATAGGTGTCCTAATAGTGTTTTTAGCAGTGTGGGACACATATACGACTGTCAACAGCTCAAAAAATGTGTTTTGGTGTTTCGAGACCCTTTAAAAATAATTAAAATCTAATAATTTTGTCTTCAACCATGTACACATACTGTACATAACAGTACTGCTCTCATTTGAAAACAACACCACACAAATTAAGAAATGTTAAAGGTGATCTATTTCTGAAGACGATGTCAAACTATAACGACCAACGCTGTGACTATGACAAGAAAAACTGGGTCTGCTTGAGCATGCTGTCCTGTTTATAGTAGCATCTTATGGCAGCATGCCATGTTTTTGGGTCATTTAGTACATATTTCCTTCAAACTGCAGTAGAGGGTGTTTGAAGCCTAACAGAGACGTACATTTTCATCAGTCTTGATCCTCTTATATGGTGCACACAATGGTTAGAATGACGGTGTTCAAATATAATCATACGAAAAACACTAAAGCTGCATCCCAAATACTAAACTATACACTACTCATGCACTTACACACTCAACAGCTTAGTATATGAATTTAGTGTCGTCCCAAATGGAACACTATTTTTTTTTAATCAACCGGAAATTCAAACCGTTTCCCAGATTATGTTTGACGATTGCCAAATTAGTTAAATAAATGACCAAACTATCAAATAATACCTGCCATGAGTATAACCGCAATCACAATCAGGAGGCAGCATATTCATATTGTAGGAGAATTTTGCTTGCACAATCCAAATCAGTTTAAATTTGAGTTCGGTTTGTTGTTAATGACATCACTGCTAATTGAACTAGTAAAAGCTGCACATGAAATTACAACATATAACAACATGTGTTTACTCCAAACTCACCTCAAAACTACAGTTGTATGTCTGAAGTAAATCCTCCTCAGGCGTATGTTTATTAATCACGCCGAATTAATCAAAGTAGTTAAATCTTCTATTATTCAGCAAACCGTTTTTCCACAGTGGGTTTTCTGGCCTCTTCGTGTGTATTCGGACAGGTTCGTGAGTTTCCGCGAGAGCGCCCTCTGGCTCTCAGCAGAAGATTTTTGCATGAATGTCCCAACACAATTTTTTTATTTATTTTTATTAAAGCGTTCAACAAGAATACAAAAATTTACAGAAAAGGTACAAAACCTTTAACAACAAAGGTAGAGAACAGAACAAAACCAAAATACAAACTAAAGAATATGCCAGGGGGAGTCCTAACACAAATCAATTGTATGGAACCCAGCATTTGTGTAAACTCTCTGAAAAAAATCTTGTCGCCTATTAGAAACAACTAATAATACCTGGACTTCTACTTGATCATTTGGAATCAGAAGAGGCTTATATGAAAGACAAAGGCCTCTGGATTACGCTTATTTTACCAAAATAAAACATGACCATGCCTTGATTTTTAATGAATTAGGACAGTAAGGTCTGACTTTGCTTCTTGCAGGACTCCCAGAGTTCATCAAGATTTTTTGAATTCATTTTTAATGCCTCCTTCATCCTACCCCAGACATGCTCAACAATGTTCATGTCTGATGACTGGGCTGGCCAATCCTGGAGCACCTTAACCTTCTTTGCTTTCAGGAACTTTGACGTGTTGAATTAAGTAAACAAAATTAGCCATAGTGTATAAGTGTGAGAGTGTATGGGTGTTTCCCAGTACTGGGTTGCGGCTGGAAGGGCATCTGCGTAAAACATATGTTGGAATAGTTGGCGATTCATTCCACTGTGGCGACCCCTAATATATAAGGGACTAAGCCGAAAGAAACTGAAGGATTGAATGTAATCGTGTTTAAAATGTTATAAGAACAATCCATCAATATTATATTAATCTTCTTAAAAGTTTTTCTATCAACATTACATGACTGTAATGACCACTGTTATGGACTAACATTTACACAACATTCCTGAATGTTCTGTAAATGTTCCCTGTTAGCAAGGATTAATCGTTTATTCCAAAAGAAATTCAGTCTTTCATTCATTTTGTAATATGGCATAATAATGTTGTCCAGTAGGGCGCGATGTGTCACTTGATAATGTGTGCAGTATATAAAGAGGCTGAGAAGAAGACCAGCAGGGGTGTTACCAGTATGCTGTGTATTGTCTTGGTGGTGTCCCAATAAATGACCAGCATGAACGTTTGGCTCTGAGTTACCTTTATTAACTCAAGAGACAACACATTTTCTAATGGCTTAGTCTTGATTTCAGGGGTCGCCACAGTGGAATGAACCGCCAACTTCTCTGACATGTTTTATGCAGTGGATGCCCTTCCAACTGCAACCCAGTACTGGGAAACACCCATACACACTCATTCACTAAGGCCAATTTAGTTAATTCAATACACCCAAAGCGCATGTGTCTGGACTGTGGGGGAAACTGGAGCACCAGGAGGAAACTCACGCCAACATGGCGAGAATATACAAACTTCATGCAGAAATGCCAACTGACCCAGCCGAGATACGAACAGGCAACCTTCTTGATGTGTAGCGACAGTGCTAACCATTGAGCCACCGTGCTGCTGCCAAAAAATTGTGTCTATTTTAGAGAGAGTTTAATGATTGCGTTTTACCCTCTGAATTTTGAATTATGAAGGAGCAACCTAAAGCAATTTCTTCTGACCTCTCGATGACGAACAGACAAAAAAAGGCTTCAACTCTCTGCTTGTTTAATTACTCAATATTTTCCCTTCTCCCAAAGGTCGAAGGTTTCTTAAGGTCACACATTTACAAAGTCACAAGACCTCAACAAAACCACCAGCGTCTCTCATTCACAAACACACTGACGGCTTGTTCTGGTCAACCAACAGTGTGTCTCTTTTATTTCGTCTCTTTAGTCCGAGTGCACAAGTTTGTGCCGCTCGCCGGTAATGATGTGTTCTTCAGGCTGTAAAACTGAAACAACAATAGAAACGTTTGACCCCACAGGACCCCGCTGTTTTGTACATTTACGGGGCAGGACTACATAATTACTCGTTTAATTTGCCTCTCAAGATGCTCGGCTTTTGTGCATGATGAATGCTAAATCACGCTCGAGGGGTTTTGTGTCTGAATGGCTTTGCTACTCAATGAAGTTGGAGAAAAAGTCTGCATGATTTGGGCCATGTGATGAATCACACACTTCTGTCTTTCTATCGGAAAATGTGTTGATCACCGCTGGAAATATTTCATTAGTTGTGTTTATTAAGGCTGGCTTCACTGTAACTACGGCCTTTATTAGCACATACTTCCATTTAAATTAACAAAGTATAACTACAACACTCTAAAAATGCTGATTAAACCCGATACAGAGGTGGATGAAGTACACAAATCAGATACTTAAGTGAAAGTACAGATACCATAATAACATGTTACTCCAGTAGAAGTATAAAGTTCAATTCATCTTTATTGACAATTCTTGTCCAGGCTCAGTTGGGCACAACCATTTCTCCTCTGGCAAAAACTTCTTGTGCAGAGCTGCAGTCTAGGCACCGCAGGCTGGAGAACCAGGGCTTAATTTGTGCTGGAACAAGCCGGATCTGGAACCTCTGGAATCTGATCTGGTACCTCATTTTACCGGCCCCCCTCCTCACACGCACCTACGCCCCGCTCTTCACTTTCTTCCGTGACTTCCAACTAGAGATCTGCACAGGACTAAATTTTGAATCCCGCTCCCGCCTGCACCCGCCAGGTTTTAGCCCGAACCCGACCGCTCCTGCTTATATTCAGCATTTGTTGTCCCGCTGACTGACCCGCCCCGTTTTCTACCCGCCACGCCCGATCCCGCTAAAGAGCAGGAGGGGAGAACAAAACCGAAAACCTCCCAGCTTTACAGAGTCCAGACAGCCTATTACAAGCTGACTGTATAAACACACACACACACACACATAAGCACCAAGCGCACACACACAGACAAAGCTCTCTCTCTCTCTCTCTCTCTCTCTCTCATTTGCGTGCACGCGCACTAACACACACACACACACACACACACACACACACACACACACACAGATAAGCACCAAGCACACACACAGGCAAAGCTCTCTCTCTCTCATTCACGAGCGCACACACACACACACACCTCTCATTCGCGCGTGCGCGCACACACACACACACACACACATACACACACACAGCAACAAACAAGCTGAACACAGCATCGCGCTATTTTATTTACACACATACATATGCGTGCTCGCTCGGGAGTCGGGAGCGATATTGCTAGACAGCCCGCTCCTGTCCCAAATTAAACCCGTTACCGACCGCTCCCGCGCTTTATTCGGAAATTTATTCCCGTGCCGCAGAAATCTGGTCAGGTCACGTGGCAGACCTCTACTTCCAACCCTCTTCATTATGCGGCCCCATTGATGTGACCTGTGAAAAAATGATACCAAGGTATCCAAAATCTTGAACCAGGCCATATCCTGAGCTGTTGCTGTGGCGGTCATGGAGGAGCGGAGAGCATGAGACTGATTCCTGAAAGACCCCAGTGACAGACGAGCCTTCGCATCGATCGTGTTGGCCAGCCTGAACACCCGCCAGTGACCTACTCACACCTGTAGCTTCTCCATGATGGACATCCAGCATTCTCCAGCCTCTAGACTGCAGCTCTGCACAAGAAGTTTTGCCTGTGGAGAAATGGTCGTGCCCAACTGAGCCTGGTTTCTCTCAAGATTTTTTTTCCCTTCACTTTCGTCAATTGGTGAATGTTCCTCGCCACTGGCTTGCTTAGTTTGGGACTTGTGGAGCTGCGCATCGATGGATTTGCTCTTCAGTGTTTGGACTTTCAGCAGTAAATTAAACCACACTGAACTGAACTTCAACTCTGAAAACTGACACAGTTTTAATTTACTAGAGCTTCTATGTTAAGCTGCTTTGACACAATCTACATTGTAAAAGAGCTAAAGAAATAACGAATGAATTGAATAGACATTGAATTTTGGTCACTTGACATCACAATCTAGATCTAAACTAGTAATAACACTCAACGTTGTGTGTCTGCTAAGTTGTTTTGTCTAAATGCTAGGTCAAATTTGCACAAACCCAACTGTTGGATTGATCTTTATTCAATTCATCTTATTTTTTAGCTCTTTTTTACAGTGTAGATTATGCCAAAGCAGCTTAACATAGTTAAAACAACCCAGCACATCTTTAGAGTAGAATATGAGTGTTAGTCAGCCTGCAGTCTCATGAACAACACAATGCTCGTAAGCCTTCCAATTAGTTGCAGCTTCTCTTAATATTTCTGGGAGGTTTTTAATAGTCCTCAGTGGTTCTCTTCGCCACAATTTCTACACAATAAAAACCTCGCCATTAGTTAGATTAGCCGATTTGTTTCGGATCATCTGGTAATGACTCATGAAAACTGCAGTATTAGATATTTCCTGCTGGAATTCATGAATCCCCTTCAAATAAAGTTCTTTTATTTTTTGTTGTCTGTTTGGAAGGGGAAAACGGTGTCAAGTGCATTGTCGCGTTAGCCAAAACTGCTAACACAATGCAAATATTGTAGAACATTTATAAACAACAAAATTTTACCTAAATAAAAACATTTAAACATTTCAATTCAGTTCATCTTTATTTCTATATTTAATGTAGATTGTGTCAAAGCAGCTTAACAGAAGCTCTAGTAAACTGAAACTGTCAGTCCAGTTTTCAGAGTTTACTTCAGTGTGGTTTAATTTTCACTGCTGAAAGTCCAAACACTGAAGAGCAAATCCATCAATGCGCAGCTCCACAACTCCCAAACAAAGCAAGCCAGTGGTGAAAAAACATTTACCAATTGATGAAAGTGAAGGAAAAAAAACCTTGAGAAAGACCAGGCTCAGTTGGGCATGACCTTTTATCCTCTGGCCAAACTTGTGCAGAGCTGCAGTCTAGAGGCTGGACGTCCATCGTGGAGAAGCTGCAGGTGTGACCAGGTCACCCGGAGGTGTACAGGCTGGCCCATTGGATCAATGCGGAGATTTGTCTGTCACTGTGGTCTTTCAGAAATCAGTCTTACTCTCTCCACTTCTCCATGACCACCACAGCAGCTGCACAGGATAGGACCTGGTCCAGAATTATGGAGACCTCAGGATATGGAAAAACAGACTTAAGTGTTCATAAGTGTAGATGCTGTTCCAAAAAAAAAACAAAAAAAACTTAAAAACTAAAATTTTATAAAAAAAAAAAAATTTAAAATAAGCGTAATTTATTATCCTTGTGGCATTGTGATGTTATAATATATATATATATATATATATATATATATATATATATATATATATATATATATATATATATATATATATTTTTTTTTTTTTTTTTTTTCAACACATTTCTGAACATAATAGTTTCAAGAACTCGTTTCTAATAACTGATTTATTTTATCTTTGCCATAATGACAGTAAATAATATTTTACGAGATCTTTTTTAAGACACTTCTATACAGCTAAAAGTGACATTTAAAGGCTTAACTAGGTTAAAAAGGTGAACTAGGCAGGTTAGGATAATTAGGCAGGTTATTGTAAAACAATGTTTTTTTTTGTAGACAATCGAAAAAAAAATTCTTAAAGGGGGTAATGATTTTGTCCCTAAAATTGTTTTAATAAAATGAAAAACTGCTTTTATTCTAGCCGAAACAAAATAAATAAAGCTTTCTCCAGAAGAAAAAATATTATCAGACCTACTGTGAAAATTTCCTTGCTCTGTTAAACATTGTTTAGAAAATGTTCAAAAAAGAAAAAAAAAAATTCAAAGGGGGGCTAATACTTCTGACTTCAACTGTATATATATGCTATATGTATATAATATCATTTATTATATATTATTTTAGAAATATAATCAATTTTAACATAATAAAATAAACTTACATATTAAGCCTTTAAAAGTCTTATAAGCATGATGAATGGTGTAAAGAGCAACAAATTACCAATATCGTTTCAGGACTATTATCATCATTTGATTTTAATCATTCATTTTCTCCTATTAATTTTTTTAGTCCATTTATTAATTAGGGGTCACCACAGCGGAATGAACCGCCAACTTATCCAGCATATGTTTTTATGCAGTGGATGCCCTCCAGCTGCAATTCATCAGTGGGAAACACCCATACACTCATTCACACATATACACTACGAACAATTTAGCTTCTCCAATTTCCCTATTGCGCGTTTGTTTGGACTGTGGGGGAAACAGGAGCACCCGGAGGAAACCCATGACAACACGGGAAAAACATGCAAACTCCACAGAGAAATGTCAACTGATCCAGCCGGGACTCGAACCAGGAACCTTCTTGCTGTGAGACCATGGTGCTAACCACTGAGCCACCGTGCCATGATAATTTACTTTAATATTATTATAGTATTATATACTTTTACTAATATATACATACTTGCTTTCCCAGAGATGGGTTGCGGCTGGAAGGGCATCCGCTGCGTAAAAACTTGCTGGATAAGTTGGCGGTTCATTCCGCTGTGGCGACCCCAAGGGACTAAGCCGACAAGATAATGAATGAATGAATACATGCTTGTTAACCTTTCATTTATGTAATGAACAAATTGTAACTTCATGTCTTGTTTTTAGTTTGTATAATCCCCTTGAAACATACAGTGATATATCTGTATATAAATAATAATAAAGCCACAATGTCTCAGATCTTTTCAGATTTAATAAGATATGACTTATTGTTTGAGGACAGGAAGTAATATACACTTTTATTTGCTTCAGTTAAACCATATAAAAAGAAAAATACTTCGTTGACAACTGGCTGAGAAAAACAGTATTATTTTTACACATTTAATGTTCATCTGAGTTATTGTTATCACTTTACAGTTTTAGTTCTAATTAAGTAACCCTGACCACAGTACTGTAATTGCATTAAAATAATATGATGAAAAGTAATTTTCTCCAACTCACAGTTTCCTTGAAAGGCATTAATTAAACCCTTTAAATACATAATCTATTATAGCATGCTTTCTGAGTGCCATATTCCCATAATTTGAAAATTAAAAATAATGCATCTCTTCAACTTAATATGTTAAAAATATTAATTCAAAGGTGAAGGGATGATTTATTTTCCCTGTGCATTTTGCAAGTTTGCATCTGGTACTATAATATATGCTTCGGCTAAAGTGCTCAGATCATCAGTAATGGGGTTGTACTGTGACGAGTCTCTTTGACCAACACACTGATCGGCCGAAAGCGGGAAGGACAGAGACTCATCTGCTCAATTGGGAACACCTGAGTTCCCCTCTATAAAAGCCAGCAGTGTTGGCTTGTGAAGAAGCCGTGCTTTTGCGGTCCGTGTATCATCCGTTCATTTGATTATTCCTTTTATTACGGAAAACGAAACATCAGAAAAACGATGAATATTTCGTTTTTCTGTTTATTCTGTAGGCAGAAAAAACGGAAACTCATCTGTTATTCTGCTTATTAACTTAAAACGAAATATTAAAACAAACACAAAACCAAAACGAAATAATGAGTCAAAAAATGGTCCGTGTACGGTCCGTGTACGTTTTGTTCATTTGTTTTCCATTTTCAAACGGAATAAAGGAAATGGAGAAAACGGCCGTTTTTATTTTGCTCACGAGAAAACGAAAAAACGAGATTTTGGCTGGATTTTCGTTTTTTGGTTTAGGGTAGGAAAACGGATAAAAGACTTTAAAATTCATTTTACACATGTAGGCGGTGCTGAAACGCCCACTTTCCTCTAATTGGTCAACCAAATCTGCGCTCGTGACGTCACCCTCAAAATAAAAGCCTTACACGCAGGCTTTTAATTATTATTATTTAATTATATATATAAACAAAGTTTACATATTCTATCATTCGAACCACACACAGTTAGCAGGCTTACATTCATTGCGTATGTATAAATTAAATAAAAACGTAAATCAGCAGTATTCTTAGACATTTGTCATTAAAATAAGGTCATAGTTCACTGCCAAACTTCTTGCTGCTGTGCACCTGATGCTGAGCAAAGAAAGCCATTTCCGAGGAGCACCTGGTTTACATGATTGTTTCAGAGCTATTGTAGGCCTAAATAATAGCCTACTCTGTATAAAATAATAATTTATTATTATTATTATTATTATTATTATTATTATTATTATTATTATTATTATTATTAGGCCTATTATTATTAGTATTGTTATTATTATTATTTACTTAGTTATTCAATGGTTGTAAGAACACATTGGACCCTGCATGGGGCTATAATAAATGGTACCATTTGTTTCTATTGGATTTTCTCCTATTTTAATTTAATATATGCCTTTAGCCTATTGTAAATATTTATTTGATAATTAATACTTTTTTATTGCAACGTCAAAGTAGGCCTGTCTTATTATTATTATTTTTTGTTATTATTTTGTCGTTGTTGTTGTTATTATTATTGTGGCAGGGACATAGCCACAGGTGTGGCAGAGTGTGCTGGTGCCACCCAAAGTGGCATCTTGCACCTGAAAATAGATGCCTTCGCGCTCAAGCGCGCGCAAAAAAACTTGCACAGGCAAAAGTAATGATGAATGTGTTGAAGGAAAAAAAACATTCTAATTATTTGTTAATAAAATAGTGCAACATTATTCTCAGTCAGTGTAGGCTGAAAAAATTAAGATCGCCAGCATTTCAAGGGTGGTTTTATTTTTAGTTCATTGCTGTGACGCGCTATATTTCACTAAGGCTGCATGAGACTGAAAGCGCATCTTGCTTATTTTCTCTATTTTACATACAGAACATATCATACAGGCAGGTTCTACCGTTCTAGTGAGTGTGGGGCATGGCTGTACGGTGGTAAAGTGGATTATTTCTTGGCAAATTCATAATGATTCACTTTGTTTAGTAATAAATTTCATAGTTATAAAATAACTACATTTCAAGAATATGTTAACACTTTCAACTATTTAGGATTATTTATTGCATCAAAAGTAATTTCAAAGTAACATTAAATGTACGTATAAACTGCTTAATTTGTGTGTAAACACCTAAGATGCAAAAAGCTTATTTAGACCAGAATAGGCCTACTAAATGCAACAGTCAATGTATGTAAACTTATGACCAAAAATGTCTTAAATTACTAAATTTAAGTCTTTTTAAGTTTTTAAATAATTTAAGTTTAACATAAATGATTTAAACTTTAAACTTCAAATTAACAGAGTATGGCAAATAAATTGTTTATTAAATGGAGGTCAGGTGTCTATCTTAATTATAATTATTAAATATTATGACACTACAGTGGTGTATTGGAGAGTACGCACCTTTTAATTAATTAATTTTAAATAAGTGGTTTATCCTAAATAAAATGCAATGGGATCGGTGTGCAATGGATAGTTTGAAAACCCCTGGTTCAGACTAGACGAGCTAGCTGTCTGTGCGCTGCGCTAATAACTTGGCATTTGCTCTTTTCGGTGCTGCCAGATGCATTTATAATGCATAAAAAATAAAAAAGGTAATTCGGTAAAGCGCGCGATGCGCGCAGAAATAAGCGCACTATATGCATATGTCGAATTAAGTTCTCTTTTTCTTTAATCAAGACTTTTCCATTCGAGGAATTACAGTTATTAATACCTTAGTCCTTATAAACGATCAGTTTATAAAATACACAATTTATGGATCAAGCCTAATGAAGAATAACAAGAATATGCAACGCATTATGATCCTTGAATGATCAGAGCGCATTTATATAAACTATATATTTTATATAATTCATAAATATTAAAAAACATTATACATTTAAAGTAATGGAACATTATATGTTATAAAATCTAAACTATTATTTAGGCTACAGGCTGTTCAGCGCGTGCGTCAAAGAAAAGACATGACACAATCTCTATAAAAACTAGTTGTTTATTTACAATATCTAAAGGGATATAAAACATCTAACATGCATCTCCATTCTCAACGAGTTTCTGTGTTCTGCATCCTTCACAGACCGAGGTCTCATTCCGAGGTAATCTATAAATATTCTCGTTTGGTTCTGGCACATTCTTGATTAAAAGTGAAACTGACCGGCGCAACGGATGATTTGTCTTCTAGGGTGACTACAGTTATAATACAGGTTATGGAACTATTTCACTTTAATTTCATATTATTATTTTATTAAACAAACAAACGAGTTTTTGTTTTGGCTCTGCATGCAGCGTATTGGATCTTTGAAGCATTGCACTTCAAATATTATTCCTTTTTTTTATTATTGTATTTTTAATATTTGTAATTATACAACACAAAATTGGTTCTAAACAGATACATTTTCCTATAGGCTATGATGAAGTGTATATTTTTGTTCACACAGGTCCTATACAAAACTGTGTGGATGGATGATTTGTTTCTCCGTGAAAATCACTCATTTAATAAGCAAAACAGGCCAAAATGTTGTTTAGCTTGCTTGCGTCAAACTGGATGGACAATTTACAAACATATTGAATACAAAGGCTGGTTATTTTATGCAATGAGGGACCTATTACAAATTAAAGAAAATTATTTGCATATTAAAACGAAAATATATAATACAACAACAGATCCTACCTCTTAAGAAATGACTTTAGATAATGTAAATAAGCATCAAGTTTTTTTTTTTTTTTTGAGATTGTGTGTCTAATTCAGTAATGTGGTGCGTTCGCGTGGGTTTCCTCCGGGTGCTCCGGTTTTCCCCACAGTAGACATGCGGTACAGGTGAATTGGGTAGGCTAAATTGTCCTTACTGTATAAGTGTTTGTGTATGTGGATGTTTCCCAGAGATGGGTTGTGGCTGGAAGGGCATCCGCTGCATAAAAACTTGCTAAATAAGTTGGCGGTTCATTCCGCTGTGGCGACCCCAGATTAATAAAGGGACTAAGCTGACAAGAAAATGAATGAATAATGTGCAATACTAATTTAAAATACGTATCACTAACCTTATATGTGAAATAGCAGGGCCCACTGTAGCACTTTCTCAAGAAGAGCAAATGTCAAATTATTAGCGCAACGCACATGTAGCGAGCTTATCTGTTTGTCGGAACTACTAGACACAATTTTTTATCAACTATAATGTGTTTAATTAGTTAATTTGAAATTTATTTCATTATTCCAGCAATAATTGTTGAGTGAAAGAATGCGCTAGAAATATGCATTGCGGCTCCCTTTATTGTACAGGCTTATTGCACTTAAACTTTTTTAGGTTCGGCTCTCGAATTAGTAAGGTTATGAGTAAATGTTATTTAAAATAGGCTATTTAAAGCCTGCCATCTAGCCTACAATAACAGCAAATTTAATAATAAAAAAATAATAAGACAGGCCTACTTTGGCGTTGCAATAAAATAGTATTAATTATCAAATAAATAATTACAATATATAATTAAAATAGGAAGAAATAAATGAAAACAAATGGTACCCTTTGTTTTTATAGCAGGGCCCAAATAGTTCTTATTCTGGTTCTGGTAACAACTATTAAAAAGAAAAAAAAAACACACCAAACAATAAAAACACTAGTAACTGATAATGATAATAATAATAATAATAATAATAATAATAATAATAATAATAATAATAATAATAATAATAATTATTATTATTATTATTATTATTATTATTATTATTATTATTACTATAAAGCCCTTGCTCTGAAACATTCATGCAAACCAGGTGCTCCTCGGAAATGGCTATCTTTGCTCTGCATCAGGTGCACAGCAACAAGAAGTTTGGCAGTGAACTATGACCTTATTTTAATGACAAATGTCTAAGAATACTGCTGATTTACGTTTTTATTTAATTTATACATACGCAATGAATGTAAGCCTGCTAACTGTGTGTGGTTCAAATGATAGAATATGTAAACTTTGTTTATATATATAATTAAATAATAATAATTAAAAGCCTTCGTGTAAGGCTTTTATTTTGAGGGTGACGTCACGAGCGCAGATTTGGTTGACCAATTAGAGGAAAGTGGGCGTTTCAGCACCGCCTACATGTGTAAAATGAATTTTAAAGTCTTTTATCCGTTTTCCTACCCTAAACCAAAAAACGAAAATCCAGCCAAAATCTCGTTTTTTCGTTTTCTCGT
>NC_141036.1:55025000-55032500 GCF_052040795.2 Danio rerio
TTTTTTGTTATTCAAGCAAAGCTGTTCAAAATGTTAAAATAAAAGTCATGTCTAAACACACAAAATCTAAAATTAGAGTAAAAAATAAGTATTATTCAAAATGACTGAACTTTCTAGGCTATAATAGCACAAACAGTATGCAAGCCTTGATGGTGCTGCCAGATGTCAGTTGATTTCGGGACCGTACCCTTTGGGTTGGCTCCAAATTTTAGTTTTTAAGGGCAGAAAGTAAATTATTGTAGCAGTTCTTCTTTCCTTATTACAAGTTGTGTTTCTCTTTTCATGCATCAATCTACAGGTTATTTATTGCTATAACACATCCTTAAGTTTGCAATCTCAGTTTGAAAGTAAATCAGGATTAAATGGCAAGAGTTCCTGTGGGGACGAAAGTAACACTGTTGTTTGTGTCCCACTGCTAATAGATAAACGTTATTGTTCACTTACACATTAGAATTTTCAGTGTTTTGATTCAGATGTTTTCTAAAATCAATGCATATTGCTAAAAATAATAAAAAATATTTAAAAATTGTAAAATATTTTAACATTTTGCACTGTTGGGTTGCTTTTAAAACATTTGATGGAGCTGAAATTTAAATGAAAATGCTGTTTTAAAAAAACGTAAAATAACGGCCATTAAATTACAAAAATTTACTGTAAAATAACAGAGAATGTAAATACTGTAAATTTACCAGAAATGTAAATTTAAGTAAATTTCTGCAATTTAACCTCTGTTATTTTACAGTACATGTATGTAATTTAACGGCCTTTATTTTAGTTTTTTTTTCCAGCACCTCAGCTGCGTGAAATAAACAGTAAATTTATGGATTTTTTAGGAGGGTTAATAATTCTGACTTCAACTGTATATATATATATATATATATATATATATATATATATATATATATATATATATATATATATATATATATATACAGTTGAAGTCAGAATTATTAACCCTTCTTTGATTTTCTTTTTGTTTTGTTTTTTGTTTAAATACATTTTAAGGTCAATATTATTAGCCCCTTTAAGCTATATTTATAAGCTATATATATACCTAATGAACCTAGCTAATGCTTTAATGTCACTTTAAGCTGTATAGAAGTGCCTTGAAAAATATCAGGTCAAATATTACTTACGGTCATCATGGCAAAGATAAAATAAATCAGTTATCAGAAATGAGTTATTAAAACGATTATGTTTCGAAATGTGTTTAACAAATCATCTCTCTGTTAAACAGAAATGAGGGAAAAATACTTATATATCCGCTTGTTAAGTGGTGACGTGTTTGTGACGTATGTAATACTGTTTCCGGGTCCAAGCCGCCATTCATTTGAGTGGAGAAATCATTTGTTTATGATCACGTTTTATTCCTATCACACATTAAAGTTAATTTTATATAAATCATAGTGTACACAACAATCTCTGGGCTTGCTGCATAACAAATATAAAAAATTTAGCAATTTATAAAAAATTAATCACTTTCTGGGCATCGGATATTAGACATGGACATAACTGTATAAACTGCGATCGTGATTTTCAAAAGCATTAAATCGCTTTGTAAACGTTTATTATTAGTAATGTAATGTAATGTGTATTTATATAGGGCATTTATTGTGTATGGCCATACACCCAAAGCGCTTCACAATCATGAGGGGGGTCTCTCCACGCCACCACCAGTGTGCAGCATCCACTTGGATGATGCGACGGCAGCCACAGGACAACGGTGCCAGTGCGCTCACGACACACCAGCTATTGGTGGAGTGGAGAGACAGTGATAGAGCCAATTCGGTGGAAGGGGATGATTGGGAGGCCATGATCGTATGGGCCGATAGAGGGACTTTGGCCAGGACACCGGGGTTACACCCCTGCTCTTTCACGAGAAGTGCCATGGGATTTTTAATGACCACAGAAAGTCACCATTAGTACCATTTCATGAGTCGCCCCATTTAGTTAAATAGAGCGCTTGGACCTGGAGGCCGCTTCGCGTGACGTCAACCTTAACAAGCAGATACTGTAAAAAAAAACGACATTTTTTTATGTTTACCCCAGTTGCTGGAAAAAAAAAAACCTTAAAATAACGGCAGATAAAGTACAGACATTTACCGCAAAAAAATAAAAATAAAAATAGACAGTAAATTATAGAAATTTACCAAAAATTTTAATGTAAGAAAATTTCTGTTTTACAATTATTTTATAGTAAACATTTGTAATTTAATGGCTGTTATTTTACAGTAAATGTCTGTAATTTAACAGCCGTTATTTTACGCTAAATGTCTGTAATTTAACAACTGTTATTTTACGGTAAATGTCTGTAATTTAACAATTGTTATTTTACGGTAAATGTCTGTAATTTAACAACTGTTATTTTACGGTAAATGACAGTAATTTAACGGCTGCTATTTTACGATAATTGTATTTTAGCAGCCAATATATTATGGTAAATGTTTGTAATTTAACGTCTGTTATTTAGGATAAATGTCTGTATATCAACGTCCCTTATTTTAGGGTAAATAAATTTTAGGGTAGGGTTGGCTGTAATTTTGTGATGTTTTTCTGGCACCCCAGCTGCCAATTTTTTTTTTTTACAGTATATATATATATATATATATATATATATATATATATATATATATATATATATATATATATATATATATATATACAGTGTATAAACTCCCTAAAACTTTTTGTTCACGATATATAGAGTTTATTAGTTATAGTTAATTTGCTACACATACAAATACTTGCGGTAAAAGAAACATTTTTTTTTTATACATATATGACACAATATTTTGGTGTTTTACCTGTGCTTTTAATATGCCATTATATAATGCTCTTAAAGGGGCAGCACGGTGGCGCCCATTTATATATATATATATATATATATATATATATATATATATATATATATATATATATATATATATATATATATATATATATATATGTATATGTATATATATATATATATAGTATGTATATTATATATATATATGTATGGTGATTCTGTGGTAAGCACTGATGCCTCACAGCAAGAAGGTCTCTAGTTCGAGTCCCGACTGGGCCAGTTGGCATTTCTTTGTCAATATTTTATTCATATTTATTTCATATTTCTCTACAATTTTAATCAAACATTTGCTCTAAAGTTCTGAATAAAGTGAGAAATATAACTATGCAGGCCTGCATTTCTGAGTAGGCCATACTTTAAAATGCAAAAAGAAAAAAAGAAAAAAGTGGTTCACAGCAAGAAGGTCCCTAGTTCGTATTCCGACTGGTCTGTTGGCATTTCTCTGTGGAGTTTGCATGTTCTCCCCATCCAAACACATGCGCTATAAGTGAATTAAATAAATTAAATTGGCTGTAGTGTATGAGTGTATGGGTGTTTCCCAGTATTGAGCAGCAGCTGGAAGGGCATCCACTGCGTAAAACATATGCTGGATAAGTTGGCAGTTCATTCCGCTGTGGTGACCCCTGGTTAATAAAGGGACTAAGCTGAAGGAAATTAAATGTATAATGCTCATACAGCTACCTTACATGTCTGTTGACCTAATAAATTGTCATGGCATAAATTACCTGCATTTTTCATGTTGTGTCGAACTGTTCACCAATTACAAGTAGATAATAACAAGGTGTATCATAAATGAACAGTTATTATTGAACGTCTGCAGCTTAATTGACATATGTTGCGCGTGCTGCTATAGGCGTCTGTCAGCAGGCAGATGTTCTGCTCTGCTCTTCAAGTGTTTCCACTTTTGTGCGTAGCTGGGTCAGTTGGCATTTCTGTGTGCAGTTTGCATGTTCTCCCCAGGTTGACATGGGTTTCCTCCGGGTGCTCCGGTTTCCCCCACAGTCCAAACACATGCACTGTGGGTGATAAACTAAATTGGCCGTAGTGTATGTATGTGAAAGAGTGTGTATGGATGTTTTCCAGTACTGGGTTGCAGCTGTGCTGTGTAAAACATAAGAAGAGTTGGTGGTTCGTTCAGCTGTGGGGAAGGAAAATACATTAATAAAACTTAAAACTTGACTTTCTAGTGAACTTGAGAGGCACAGTGTTGACTTGTGCTCCACTAGAGGGCAGGTGAAGCTCAGGAAAGCATGTGCGTGTTTTGATGTGGGTGTGTGTGCGCATCTGACGGCCTTCCTGAGTGTTTGTGTGTACTGTAATTATGGCTCGGGTCCCTCGAGGGCCAGCAGAGGGAGTCTGAGAGTACTCTGACACCTGTCTGTGCTTATTGTCAAATCATTCGCATCCTGGACCTGCGTTTACTAGCACCCTAAAAATGCAACGTCTGCAAAAAGCCAACACCATCCCTCATAGAGTAACCTTTCCCATAATTCCCCCAGGCTGTGTGCGTGTGTGTGTGTGTGTGTGCTCGGCCAAGCGTTTAACAGCCTGTGGCGTCTCTAGAGGACAAACATCTCGCTTTAAATGGTGACCTTTCACCTTTTTTGGGGGGTTTTAGTGTCACTTTTGGTTTTGGGTTTGGATAAATGCTGCTATATTAATGTGCATATCAAACTTTCGGCCGGCCACATATCCGATCTAGACTTTACCGGTTTTGGGTTTGGATGAGCTGCCATTTTGTAAAGTATATGGAGACATTAGGGCTGTGCACTATAACAACAAGGACAAAATCAAAGTCTATTGCTCTATCGCACACTGTTTGCAGTACTTATATTTTTGCCTATATGAGCACAATATTAGGCTACATGCCATAACAAGGACGCAGAGAGAAACAATAACAACACATAAAAAAGTTCCAATCTTGAAAGTAGCCTACAATCTGTAGATTTTGCCATTTATTGGGCCTTTGTAAAGTGTTTTATATTTTTATTCATATTTATTATTATTATTATATTATTCTACATTTTTAATCAAATGTTTGCACTGAAGTTCTGAATAAAGTGAGAAATATGAATGATCAGGCCTGCATTTCTGATAGGCTATACTTTAAAATGCAAAAAGAGAGAAATAAAAATAAATATTTGGTCAATTTTATTTGGTTAACTTACATATATTATTAGACAGATAATAAAATTAAGTTCAGTAATAAATTAGTTGGACAGACAAAATAAGATTAGGTTAGTAAATAATAATGAGATTTAGCAATCAATTTGTGTTGAAACAACATGAAATAATTAAGGTTGCTTATTAGTTTTTACAAATGTAAGTGGATTGAAAATACAACAAAGAAGTTGTCCCAAATGTATATGATTCCTTGCAAAAAAAAAACAAAAAAAAAAATATATATATATATGTTGAAGTCAGAATTATTAAGCACCCCTGTTTATTTTTTCCCCCAATTTCTGTTTAACAGACAGAAGATTTTTTCAACACATTTCTAAACATAATAGTTTTAATAACTAATTTCTAATAACTGATTTATTTTTTATCTTTGCCATGATGACAGTAGGGCAACACGGTGGTGCAGTGGGTAGCACAATCGGCTCACAGCAGCAAGAAAGTCACTGGTTCGAGCCTCGGCTGGGTCAGTTGGCATATCTGTGTGGAGTTTGCATGTTCTCTTTGTTTCGTGGGTTTGTGTGGGTTTCCTCCAGGTGCTACGGTTTCCTCCACAAGTCCAAAGACATCGGCTGGGTAATGGGCCCAAACCCTGCTGAAAAACTGCTTAAAGCAGCTTAAGCTGGTTGGCTGGTTGACCAGCCTGGTCTTAGTTGGTCAGGCTGGAAAATGACCAGCTAAAACCAGCTTGACCAGCCTGGTTTAAGCTGGACATAGCTGGTTTTGGCTGGTCATCTCCCAGCCTGACCAGCTAAGACCAGGCTGGAAATGGCTGGAAACCAGCCTGAAAGTGGCCAAAACCCCTCTAATCAGCTAAAACCACCCAACCAGCCTAGGCAGGTTTTAGCTGTTTTTTTCAGGTAGGGAAAAGTGCCAAGAAAATATCCCCAACACCATTACACCACCACCACCTGCCTGAACCGTTGATACAAGGCAGGATGGATCCAGCCTGATCTCACGAGGAAACGTAAGTATTTTACATTTTGTCAGTTTAGTGGCAAATTCGTACAAATTTGTACGAGTTCAGTCGAACGATAATGTACGATTTTAAAAAGTAGGCGCGGCACCCAACCCCACCCCTAAACCCAACTGTCATTGGGTGATGAGCAAATCGTACTAAATTGTACAAATTAAATCATACAAATTCATACAAATTAGCCACTAAATCAAAAAGTTACGAATTGCCGAGAGATTGCGTTGATGGATCCATGCTTTCAAATTCTGACCCGACCATCTGAATGTCGCAGCAGAAATTGAGACTCATCAGATCAGGCAATGTTTCTCCAATCTTCTAAGGTCCAATTTTGGTGAGCCTGTGTGAATTGTAGCCTCAGTTTCCTGTTCATAGCTGACAGGAGTGGCACTCGGTGTGGTCTTCTGCTGCTGTAGCCCATCTGCTTCAAGGTTTTACATGTTGTGTGTTCAGAGATGCTCTTCTGCAGACCTCGGTAGTAATGATTGGTTATTTGAGTTACTGTTGCCTTTCTTTTAGCTGGAACCAGTCTGGCCATTCTCCTCTGACCTCTGGCATCAACAAGGCATTTGCACCCACAGAACTGCCGCTAACTGGATATTTACTGGATATGGTTGTGTGTGAAAACCCCAGTAGATCAACAGTTTCTGAAATACTCAGACCAGCCCATCTGGCACCAACAACCATGCCACGTTCAAAGTCACTTAAATCACATTTCTTCCCCATTCTGATGCTCGGTTTTAACTGCAGCAGATCGTCTTGACCATGTCTACATGCCTAAATTCATTGAGTTGCTGCCATATGATTGGCTGATTAGAAATTTGCATTAACGAGCAGTTGTATCTACTGTAATAGTGGCCAGTGACATATACTGTTATTTATACATTATTATTATATTTATTATTAATTGATTGTATTGACAGAAATGGTAGGTACTATATTGTGAAATTGTCTTTTAGGATATGATATTTTTTATCATATCGGCCATATGACTTTATCTTTTTCAATCCTAAAGAACAAAAATGTAGAGCAGGCCTAAATGACAGCAGATCTGATTGTTTAGCTTTCCCATCGTTTAGCTGCTGATGCAACTGCTCGGCTGTTTACTCCTGATATAAAAAAACAGCCCACCAAGTACATTAAAATGGAAGGCAGCATCGAGGTGACTTTAGCGGCTAATTAAAAACAGATGTGTCCATTTAATATTCTTAATACTTGGAGGGAGAGAGACAATCACTGCAGAAATATCTATTTGCCTCATTAAATTGAGAAGCTTGATCATGATGAGGGATGAAATAATGAATGAAGACAGGCATGTTTACCAGGTTGTTTAAATAGAGTTTGCCAGAAGAGACGACGAGAACAAAACCTGCTGGCTGTGGGAGCGTTTTTGCCTCGGCGGAGCGACGCGCTGACGCTTATTATGACTGACGCGAGCAAAACCGAGCATGGTGGCGCAAACAGAAAGGACAGGTTTAGATAAATCATACGGCTGTCAACG
>NC_141036.1:55037500-55090000 GCF_052040795.2 Danio rerio
GGGTTGCCACAGCGGAATGAACCGCCAACTATTTCAGCATTTGCTTTACACAGCGGATGCCCTTCCAGCTGTAGCACTGTAGCCTCACAGCAAGAAGGTCGCTGGTTCGAGTCCCGGCTGGGTCAGTTGACATTTCTGTGTGGAGTTTGCATGTTCTCCCCATGTTGGCGTGAGTTTCCTCCTGGTGCTCCGGTTTCCCCCACAGTCATGCGCTATAGGTGAATTGAATAAACTAAATCAGCGTAGTGCATGAGTGTATGAATGTCTAAGTGTATGGATGTTTCCCAGTACTGGGAAGTACATCCGCCGTGCAAAACATATTCTGGAATAGTTGGCGGTTCATTCCGCTGTGGCAATCCAAACTGAAGGAAAATGAAAAAATGAATGAATAAAAACTAAAACTAGAAAATAAAAACATCATTCGTGCATCTGCTTTGGGCCTAGTCACAGCAAATTCCAATTTTAGCTTAAATAAACATGCATGATGAAATATTAGTTTAAAATATCACTTATCAGAAGACTAGCGACCTCGTGTATCAACGCTGCATACGCACAAAAACTTTGCACACGGCAGGTTTCATGCTCATGTTTGGATTTACTAACGAGAATGTGCGTTGGTCCGACTTCATGTCTGGCGTACGTGTATTTCTTGTGTGTTTGTTTTATTTCCATTGGCAACTCCTAGAGGCAATTATGTTGAATTCTTGCACACTATAAAGTAATGCACCAACACATGTGAATAACATTGCCATTCATTTATAATTGATACTATAAATATATATATATATCATTTATTAACTGTTAGTAAATGAGGAATAGTTGCAACTTTTGAATAATGTCCCAATAACATGTATAAACTATTAACGGATACTTAACAAGTCTTTAGTGAAGTAATTTACTAACAGCTTGTTCATGATCTATTACAAATTTCTTAGGTATAATTACAAATCATTAAACTACTGTAAACAAGCCATTTATAACTTGCTTGTAAGTTATCTATTGGCCATCTATAGGGCACAGTTATAAATAATTAACAAACTATTAACTATTATTTAACAAGTCATTTATAACCCATTAACTAACAAATTATTAATGGACTGTTAACTAGTTATAATGTATAGTTGTAAATGATTAACAAACTATTAACTATTATTTAACAAGTCATTAATAACCAATTAATTAACAGTTTATTAATGATCTATTAACTAGTTATAACGGATAGTTATTCTAAAGTGTTACCGAAACTTCTGAACCTAATCAGAGGAGCCTAATAGAAAATGCTCATTTACAAAAAAAAAGAGGTCAGATGGATTTAGAGCAGGGGTTCCCAACCCACCAAGGGGGCCTCAGCGAGCTCTGTGGGGGGGGGGGGGGGGGGGGGGTCGCGTCATAAATTTTAGCAGTGGACAATTAGGAGATTGATCATGTTGCTTTAGTTCATTTTATTCCCAGGCTGACCAAAAAATTGACATATTTGTAATTCGTCCTCCACAAAAAAAGACTAATTCTAATCACCCAAGCATGCTGGACCGAGGTGAGGAAGCTCCAGCGACAGCAATACTGGAAATGCACTGCAAAACAGGAAAATGCAGGAAATGCAGGAAATACCAAGATGGTTACCTGAACTATGGTTTTACTCCATTTTTTTCGTAGCAAAGCCACAGTGTATTGTCTGCGCAAAGTTCTTTTTAACGAATGAGGCCGTCCAAATTAATAAGACATTTGCAGACAACTCCCCCCAATACCATAACAAGTCCAGAGCCTTTTTTGAGTGCAAGGCAAAATAACTGGCACACAATCAAAAATAAGAAACTTTAAAACAAAAACTGGTAACCAATTGGGAACTAATATAAGGCCAATTTAAAAGCCAAAAGGCTTACGTTTTTCATTTACAAATGGAGTTCTGATGTTTTGCTTTTAAATTTCACATCAGAATATTATTTGTGCATAAACATATCTAGATATAGTAATTAACATATCGTTAGTTTGAAAGCAACATTTTTTTGTCATCTGCAAACTTACATGAGCGATAATATTAAATGTTGACGGGGGCCCTCACAATATTTTTCAGGAGAAAAGGGGATCTCAGGCAAAAAAAGGTTGGGAACCACTGATATAGAGGGTTTTGCATCTGATCTCTTCATATTTTCTAAAACACTACAAAAAGCCTGCCGTTTGACCCTGCTTAACTTAAACAGCAAAAACACCTTCATAATTAGAAAACAATACTCTTTTTTGTTCTTCAAGCCTTTGGGGAAGCATTTGATCCACAAAGGCCTGACATCAGATACTCCACTCACCCCAGCTGACTATACGAACCTGCAGCTCCTCAATGACTCCTGCGTGTGTATGTCCTGAGATAGACAACGAATCCCCATCCGCTGGGATTCAGCAGTGACTGCAACACAGTATCAAACGCTGAACCCTCGGTGCGTTGTGCCAAGGGGCTGATGGGAGATCTCTGGGGAGCCATTAGCGCGTCGATCTGCGGGAAAGCGCTGGGGAACCAGCACAAGTCATGAGAGAGAGCAGAGAAACTCACAACACACTAACAACACCTGTCACCCCTGCGCCTAATGAGAGACACAATTAGCAATTAACAGAGCGATCTGTCAGCACTGATACCTGCCTCCCCTGCTCACCTCTGCCCAGCTGAGACACTAGATCTGAATCAGCAGCAAACACACCCAAACAATTACTCACACACCACCGGCCTGATGGAGGATCAACTTTAATATCCAGTAGCAGTGTTAACTAATAAAGCAAGCAAACAAACAAAAAAGCGATGAACCAGTGGCAACCCTGATACACACACACATGCGCGCACACACACAATATTTGATCAGTGATAATATTTTGGTGAAGTCCTAGATAGCATACAAATGTGGGCCACTTTAGGCAGTTATGCACACTGGTGGCCTTCCTTCGGCCTGACAAAATGAATGTGAGCCTGAAATGGCCCACCTGTACAAAGGGGGGGCCAAAGATTTGGCACTTTTGGCAAAATGTAATATGAATGTGAGCCTAATGTGGGCCATGTGGAAAATGATCAATTTGGCCCAAATGACAGGACAAATGTGGACTGCAGTTGGCAAAGTAGTGGCATAGTCATTTAAGGGTAATCTGGGTCTAAACCTAAAGTGTCTCACATGTGTAAGTGCAAATGTAGCCCAGTTATCTTAAGACATATGTGGGCCACTTTTGGTGTATATTTGGCACAGTAAGCTCTGGCTAATGCTGCGGTGAGCCTAATGTGGACCAGAGAAAATATGGCAAATTTGGCCCAGGTTTTTTAAAACAAATGTGGGCCACTTTTGGCAAATATTCGGCACGGTAAACTCTGGCTAATTCAGCCTTTAGCCTATAGTGACCCAGAGAAGATATGGAAAATGTGGCCCAGTTATCTTAAAACATATGTGCGCCACTTTTGGCAAATATTTGGCACAGCAAGCTCTGGCTATTGCTGCTGTGAGCATAATGTGGCCTAGAGAAAATATGGCAAATGTGGCCCAGGATTTTAAAAACAAATGTGGGCCACTTTTGGTGTATATTTGGCACAGTAAGCTCTGGCTATTGCTGCTGTGAGCCTAATGTGGCCCAGAGAAAATATGGCAAATTTGGCCCAGGTTTTTTAAAACAAATGTGGGCCACTTTTAGCAAATATTCGGCACAGTAAACTCTGGCTAATGCAGCCTTTAGCCTATAGTGGCCTAGAGAAGATATGGAAAATGTGGCCTAGTTATCTTAAAACAAATGTGGGCCACTTTTGTCAAATATTCGGCACGGTACACTCTGGCTAATGCAGCCTTTAGCCTATAGTGACCCAGAGAAGATATGGAAAATGTGGCCCAGTTATCTTAAAACGTATGTGCGCCACTTTTGGCAAATATTTGGCACAGCAAGCTCTGGCTATTGCTGCTGTGAGCAGAATGTGGCCTAGAGAAAATATGGCAAATTTAGCCCAGGTTTTTTAAAACAATTGTGGGCCACTTTTTCTGTATATTTGGCATAGTAAGCTCTGGCTATTGCTGCTGTGAGCCTAATGTGGCCCAGAGAAAATATGGCAAATGTGGCCCAGGTTTTTTAAAACAAATGTGGGCCACTTTTGGCAAACATTCGACAAAGTAAACTCTGGCTAATGCAGCCGTTAGCCTATAGTGGCCCAGTTATATTAAAACATATGTGTGGACTCATGGGTGTGCTGGTCTAAAACAGAGGTGTGTTAAGGTGCATTGTTGGTGTGTTGCTATTTTGAAGAACTGACATAGACAGCATTATTGACCAACTAAAAGCTGGTCTAAAGTCCAGTGAAGAGCGCGTTAGTTATGCACCTTTGTGGGTTCAAACATTGCTTAATACACACATTGCTTAATTCAGTTTCTCCATATACAAAGTCTGCCATGTAAATAGCAAATCCGAATAACAAAACTGCTGTAAATGAACTCTAAATTGGATTTTCAAAAAAAAAAAAAATTGTTTCTAAAAGTTTTGATTAGCGTAAGAAAGATGTAAAAAATGGATGCTGAGGAGGTGAAATGGCGATTACAAAAAAAGTTTCGTAAAGTTTGCTTGGTACCCATAGACTGTAAAATATATGGATGTAGTATCCGTGACGTCACCCATAGGTTTCTAAAGAGCGCAAAAGAAGCCACAAGTAGGCGGGGCCAACCGTCGCCATTTTTGTTCGCGCGTCATCACACCCACGGCGGGATACCAAACAAGGGCAAAGAGGCGAAGAATGAGCGGAGCTACAGACACCTGCTGGCATTTTGCTTGGACCTGGTTCAGACACACTTTACTTTGGGAGAAACGCTTAATACTTTATCACCTGTGACTCGTTTGTATTCTGACCACTTGTGCTTGGCTGTACACTATATCAATAAAGTGTTTAGACTTTTAAAAACACTGCTGTAATACATTGAGCCACTAAACATTGTTCTTATGACATTTTTCAACAGGAGGAAACCGCAAATTACTTCCAAACACCTCAGATATAGTCTGTGTTAGTTAATGTAAGACTATTGATGAAATCCAGCATAACACTGTATGACAACGCTTCAGACGACTGTTCTAGAGCCTACAGCTAATCAATTAGTCAGATTCTGGAGTGCATTACAGCTCTAAATATAAATATAAACGATAAATGATCTTAAATAAAACAAATACATGTATAGAGATGGTATATAAGTATAAAACTTTACTCACATGGGAAACAGAGGCCACGTGAATGGTTTGTGAGCACAATTAAGTGCACTCAGCATGCCATGCCATCTAATAATTGTAGGAAACAAGTCTAAAAGACAGTTGACTGTGTAAAGCCTCATAAAAAAAGCACAGAAATACGATAAATATGGCGAGTTCAGTGGCTAATCTGCAGGATTCAGCTGAGGTGACGTGAAGGCGACCAACGAGACCTAGCTGTCACTCAAGTGGCCACGACCTTAATTATGCAAACTTAACATAACTTAATATAAAGGAAACGGATGAGTTATAAAAAAATTCACCCCCCTCACAGTTGTCATGAAGGGTAATATTAGCTGTATTAACCAAAATCTTTTTTTGTACCAGGCTGTAAACACCTTTTTTTCTGCTGTAAAGTTGGCCATTCTAACAGTGGGCTCAATTGAAATTTGCTCTATTTTGGAGCCAGGAGCGGCCAGAACTAGCGGAATTTCGGATGAATTGCAGTTTTAGTTACTTCCGTATTGGCTTCCTGAGGGAGAGTGGGAGGTTGCCGCTTGGTGGTACCACACTGCCTTTTTATAGACTCTCAACACAACCTCACGGCGATTGGTAAATATTTGATTTAGTGGCTAACTCGTATGAATTAGTATGATCTTATTTGTACAATTTTGTAAGATTTGCTTATCCCACAATGACGGTTGGGTTTAGGTACCACACCTCCTTTTTAAAAATCTTTTATTTTCATACAACTGAACTCTGAATTTGTACAAACTACCCACTAAATTGACAGAGCATAAATTATTTATGTTTCCTCATAATATTAGGCTGGGACTTTATAAAAGAGCAGTGCACTGTGCTTTTTACGTTGCTAGGTAACCACTGTATCAACAGCCTTGGTGCTGAAACATATGATGTATAAATGAGTCATTCTTTACAAAAGCTTTTGTGTGAGTACATTCAAAAAATGTTGGGCTATAAACAGATTCAAGGTTTTAAAAATCTAGCTAGGGACAAATTCTGTCAGGCTCGAGTCTTTTGGGAAAACTTTTAAAGCCCGATTGCAGCTCTACTCAACTGTTTCATCAGGAGTCAGGGGTATTGATTAGGACTTGTTTGTACAGTAGGTGTTTATCTGTAATCTCAAAAACAGATGATCACTGACTTGTATTACAGAAGTCACCATAGACCACAGATTCAGCTAAAAATCTTCACTAATGATGTACTGAAGAAAAAAAAAATCCTCAATAGGGCGAGTAAATTAACTGTAAATTAGGTGAACTACCTTTAACACACGTTAATTTAAATAAACTTTTCATAGAAACAGGTATTGGACATGGAGTGCATGAATAAAATATGAATCCCATCTGTTTGATTTATACACTAGCAAAGCAGGTTTTCAGACAATGCAACGTTCGAAGAAAACATATGTTTTATCATCATTTTAACTTATGCAAAGACTCCAAACAACATCAACAGCTCTTGTAAAACACTGAGAAAAGAGCTGCTACTGTATGTCTTTAGGCAGTAAAGGGTCCAGGCTGGGACGGATATGCATGCGGAAGCATCACGTGTGGATCAGAGCTATTGTAATAAGATTAGACCTGCCTGATACACCTCCAGGATAGTAATTGTGTCAGCCCATGAGGTCAATGGGGAATCGAAGTGTTAAATCCAATTTTGAACTTGTCTCTCTCGTTCTGCGGGGTGTACAGGAGTAGCAGCCATATGCCACAGTCCCCGATTTCACCAGATGAATATGGATGAGCTGCTCTCACTTCTCCACGTAAAAGCCAGATCTAACCTGTAGGACTGGGAATAATAAACCTTTGCCCTGTTTTACAGTCGAGTTAAGCGCACGGAAACATGATCCTTAATTCCAGTGTGTACTGTAGCTCTCTGCATGCATGTCTACGAAGGACATCCCCTTCTGTTGTCGTCTGTGAATTAATAAATGGCTTTTTTTGGCTGACAGGCAGATTAGATTCCTAATAGACATTGTTAGGAGATTGCCATTGTTGAAATGAAATAACTATTTGTTTAACTCTGAAATCAGTCAAGTATGAAGAGTAAACTGTAGGCGAATAGCGTGAGATTGTAAATATTAGTAGATAGATAAATATTAACAATTAGGTGGTTTGCTTTTGTGTGAAATTATGCACACAGCTAAATTACGACATGGTTTTTTTTTGTAGCACTTTAATCTTTTAATTATTATTTAAATAATAATATATCATATTATTAATTAAGTCTTTATCATTAATTACAATAATATATCATTCATTTTCATTTACTACTTTTAGCTTTTAGCACTGCAACTTGCCATTGTTGAAACTAAACTTTTTGTTTGACTCTGAAATCAGCCAAGTATGAAGAGTACACTGTGGGCGAATAGCGTGAAATTGTAAATATTAGTAGATAAATAATATTAACAATTAGGTGTTTTGCTTTTTTTTGGCATTTTATTCATCATGCATGCAGCTAAATTACAACATATTATTTTATTAGCACTTTTCAAGCCTTTCATTATTATTAATATGATTTCATATCATATTATTAATTATTTATTATTAATTACAATATTACATAATAATTTTTTGACTACTTTAAGTTTATTTAGTTTTTAGGACTGCATCCTACATTTTTTAAAACAATTGACAGTATAAAGTATTATTGCAGAAACTTTATGTAGAATTAACAGCTTATTTGACTGTCAGAAGTACAGTACATACAACATATATAGTGAATATAAAATATTAAAATGTAACAATTTATACTTATGCATTTAATCATTTAATACTTAGTTTACTGCTTTAGTTTAATAATAATAATTTGATAAAATGTGTAATATTCCTTAGTTGTATACAGTCTTGACCATTAATAACAACAACAACAATAATAATAATAACAACAACAACAACAACAACAATAATAATAATCATAATAACAATCATAAAATTAATAATAATAATACTTATAATTATTTGTGTTAATAATAATAATAATTATGACAACAACAACAATTATTATTATTCTTTATTGCTTTTCTCATAATAATAATAATAATAATAATACAAAACAATAATGAAATTAATAATAATAATAATAATAATAATAATAATAACAATAAAAAACAACAACAACAAGAATACTATAACAATCAATAAATATTACTAGTATTAAATAATAATAATAATAATAATAATAATAATAGTAATCTAACAATAAATAAATGCTAATAGTATTAAATAATAATACTAATTCTACTACTACTACTACTAACAATAATAATAATAATAATAATAATGAGCTATTATTATTATTATTATTATTATTATTATTATTATTATTATTATTTCCTTCTACTGCTATAACAAATGTGCACTTATATGGAACATTTCTGTCATTACTTCTTAGGTTATATTCAAATCTTTCAATTTGGTGGGTTGTAGCAAAAACCTTTTCAGTTTCTTTGGTTTATTACATTATACTTCTTCTTACTATAATAATAATAATAATAATAATAATAATAATATTTTTTAAAAAGAACTAGTCTTAAGAGCAATTGTATTGTATTGTTGTCAGTGGCACAGTATGTACACATTCATTCACAATGTTGACGACTGCTAATAATTCTTCGCCTAACCAAATAGACTGCTTTTCATACATATTCCAGCAAAAAAAAAAAAAAAAACAATAGAAAAAGTGGAAAGAAAAAATCTGCACAACAAAATACTAATAGTTTCAAATGAAATTCAATGCATGAAAACAGTATCATGAGTTGTCAAAATATGACCGTGATCAGGCCTCAGCAGTGAGTGAGTCGTGTGCTGCGGTCAGTGAAGCATTCATCTTTGTTTCAGTAATAGAGCGAGCCGTCAGTGTGACATCTCACGCGATGCTCACGACAAATCCTCATCTCATTGAGAGGAAAGTTTGCGCTCTAATCGCCCTCACACAAAAGATGTTTAACCACAGTCAACAAAGGCACAGCACTGTCCTCACTGACTCTAAATCAGCAGGTCGAGGTGCAGCGGAAACATTACAAGCAAAGCAAAAGTTTTGACAGAAAAGTGACATTACAGTGGAGATGCAAGTAGAGGGATTTTACCTTAGAGGAGTATTTCTATTGGTCTTATGACAGCTTCACAAGTATCTGTGACAAAAAAAAGGGTTTATTATAAATTTCACAGAAATAAAGTTTAAGATAATAAGATAAAAAAAAAATCAAGAAATACATTAAACATAAATGAAAGTAAATAAAAATTATCTATGGACACGGTGGCTCTGTGGTTAGAACTGTCACCTCACAACAAGAAGGTCGCTGGTTTGAGTTCCGGCTGGGCCAGTTGGCATTTCTGTGTGGAGTTTGCATGTTCTCCCTGTGTTGGCATGGGTTTCCTCGCGGTGCTCCAGTCACGATCACCAGCGATCTAACATCCAGAGATGAACTACAAATCTGCTGATCTATGGACTACAGATCCCAGTCATGCAACACACACACACTCACCTGCTCCAAATCACTATTGATTAGACACTCACAGCTGAAGTTGCTTTGGGACTGATTACACAGATTATATATACACCTCTCAAACATACAGTTGTTGCCGGGTCTTGTTATCTGTTCTAGTGACATTACAACACGTTTCAATGTCACAAAAACAGATAACAAGACTAAGCAACAACTGTGTGCTTGAGAGGTGTATATATAGTCTGTGTAATTAATTCTTAGGGGTTATCACCTTTATTGTGATAGGACAGTGGAGATTTAGAGACTGGAAACTATGGGGAGCAGAGATAGGGGAAGGGTCGGCAAAGGACCTAAAGCCAGGTTACAGTGAACACACTCGGTGCCATGTGTTGACGCAGTAACCACAAGGCCATTGGCGCTAACTAGTTCTGTTAATTTAACGGACATGTCATCACCTCTGACGTTGCGCTTCAAATAATTTTTTCACCACATCAATTTCTCCGCGGGTGTTTGCTCCCTTAAGCACTGATGGGATCTGGGTCGCAGTACACCACTGCAAAATGGTGGTGCATTTTTTTGACATCTTCCTATTGGTTGATTCCGGCTCCCGTCTGCTCAGGTTAATATTTTATCCTGTACCGTCCCAATCCTGTGATTAAAAACAAAGATGACTCCTATCCCGCGGGAATCCCATGGTAATCCCGTGATCGGTGGGATTCCCGAAAAAATTTCATCCTCTAGCGCAGACCTTATGCGCACAGCCTGAGCGCGGTCGTACAAGAGACACACAATGACAGAAAATGAGTGACCTGAGAAAACTCGAGCCGAGCACAACATACAAGACATGACAGGACCAGTGTTTGGACTCTGTCAAGACCGGAGTGGCAGAATCCTGACAGTCTGTGTGTGAATGAGTGTGTATGACTGTTCAATGGGTGGTCAATTTAAACAATACACAAGGGTTAAGAACAGGATAGCACCATTTTTATATACACTATCTGACAAAAGTCTTGTCGTGGATCCCAGTTGTAAGAGCAACAAATAACTTGACTTCTAGTTGATCATTTGGAAAAGTGGCAGAAGGTAGATCTTTCTGATGAATCATCTGTTGAGCTGCATCCCAATCATCACAAATATTGCAGACGACCAACTGGAACCCACCCACAGGGACCCAAGATTGAAACAGAAATCAGTCAATTTTGGTGAAAGAAGAATCATGGTTTGGAGTTACATTCAGTACGGGGGTGTGCGAGAGATCTACAGAGTGGATGGCATCATCAACAGCCTGAGGTATCAAAACATTTGTGCTGCCCATTACATTACAAACCACAGGAGAGGGCAGAATTGAATCCAGAATTGGCCAGCCCAGTCACCAGATACATTATTGAGCATGTCTAGGGTAAGATGCAGGAGGCATTGAAGATGCAAGAACGCTTTCTTTGCCATTCCAGATGACTTTATTAATAAGTGATTTGAGTCATTGCAGAGATGTATGGATGCAGTCCTCCAAGCTCATGGGAGTTACACACAATATTGATTCTTTTCCCACTGCAGCATGACTTTATATTCTATACTGGACATTATTTCTGTTAAAAGATGAGACTTTTGTCTGAGCAAAGTCAGACTTTATTGTCCTAATTAAATCATTAAAAATCAAGGCATGATCATGTTTTATTTTGGTAAAATAATTGTAATCTAGAGGTCTTTGCCTTTCATATAAGCCACTTCTGATACCAAATAATCAACTAGTAGTCAAGTTATTATTTGTTGTTCCTAAAGCTTAGACAAGACTTTTTCAGGCAGTGTAAGTTAGCATCTCTCTCAAAGTGTATCCACAAAGTGTTCACCCCCACACCAGCTCAAGAAAACATTAACTCTCCTTCCATCTCTGAAGCATTTAACATGACACCAGATTCAGCCAGACTAAGTGCAGGATGGTGTATTTCGGGTCTCCTTCCGTCAGACAGATCCACATGAGATGGATGTTTTGCTGCGTGCCCTCAGGTTGTCTCGGTCTGCCAGTCAGACAGTGTTGTAGAGCAGCGATTCAGAGCGTCGGTGATAAATCTCCTCGCCGCTAATGAACTGCATTTAACAATAAAATGCAGCGGGAAATGGAACATTTCATTTATAAGAAGATCAATGACACTGACAGGCCGCTGGCGGGTGGAGAAGCGCTGGCGGGGCTTTAGCGTGGCACCATCAATCACAGACGCTACAACAACCATGATCCATCATACGTGATAGAAAGTATGATCTGAGGCGCTAATCATGTGTCGGAGAGCAGGTTTAACCCGTGCGCTGGAGCGTGAGGGTGTTGGAGCTGCACAAGTGAGCGATCGTGAACGGGGTCGAGAAGCGCTCCATCACCGCCGTCCTCCATCTGCAGAGCGACACTTCATAATTCCAGGCATCTGCTTTCATTTATAAAGCCATCACTTAGTCCTCTGTGTCTCTTTCTTTCAGCTTCATCAGAGTTCGCATTCACCTCTGTCTCAAAAACATCTCTGAAACACACAAAATGCTGAGTTTTGAATGAACGAATCTTCACCATCATTTAACACTTGTTCAAGAAGATGCGACTGGATTTTTCTTATTGTTTTCTGAAAAAAATAAATAAATCAAGAAGCATTTCCTAGACAAATAAATAAGGCGAGTAAGTAGTGCTGTCGCCTCACAGCAAGAGGGTCGCTGGTTCGAGCCTCGGCTGGGTCAGTTGGCGTTTCTGTGTGGAGTGCATGTTCTTCCTGCATTTGCGTGGGTTTCCTCCAGGTAGAGATCTGCGCGGGACTAAATTTTGAATCCCGCTCCCGCCCGCACCCGCCAGGTTTTAGCCCGAACCCGACCGCTCCCAATTATATTAAGAATTTATTGTCCCGCTGCCCGACCCGCCCCCGTTTTCTGCCTGCCGCGCCCGATCCCGCTAAAGAGCGGGGGAGAACAAAACCGAAAACCACCCAGCTATACAGTCCAGACAGCCAAGCTGTCTGTATAAACACACACACACACAAGCACCAAGCAGACACACAGGCGTTTGCTGTTATATCAACTTTAAAGGCTTGTAATACCATGTATCAAGTACCAATGTAAGTACTCGTTTACGGCCGCCGCATCTGGCCCGATTGATTCGGGCCGGAATCGGGCAGTGAGTCCACAAGCATCCGGAGCCGGGCTGAGTGGTAAGTCTCTGGCAGGCGAGAATCTAGCCGGAACTGGCCCGAGTGTATTTTGCTATCTGGGAAAGCTCTCGCTCTCTCTCTCTCATTCACTAACATACACACACACAAGCACCAAGCACACACACAGGCAAAGCTCAGGCTCTCTCTCTCTCGCATAGCAATATCCGCGATATTGCTAGACAGCCCGCTCCCGTCCCAAATTAAACCCGTTACCGACCGCTCCCGCGATTTATTTGGAAATTTATTCCCGCACAAATCCAAAGACATGCGGTACAGGTGAATTGGGTGGGCTAAATTCGTAGTGTACAGTATGAGTGTGAATGAGTGTGTATGGATGTTTCCCAGTGATGGGTTGCAGCTGGAAGGGCGTCAGCTGCGCAAAACGTGCTGGGTAAGTTGGCGGTTCATTCCGCTGTAACTACCCTGGAGCAATAAGGGGACTAAACCAAAAAGAAAATGAATGAATGAATAACAAAATATTCTCTTGCAGGGGCGTAGATTTAGGGTGGACGGAGGGGACGCGTCCCCATCAACATTCACCGACCATTAAAATGTCCCCACCTGTATTTTAATCCACTTTAAAAAAAATAGTGCTGTCAACATTAACCTAGACACGCAGAAACGATTGAATCACATTCTCTCCTTGAGTCCTCTTGCCCCCAAAACACATATGGACATTGTAATTGGCTGTGCCTTTCCCTGCTATCATGTGAGAGGCTGTGGGTGCTCAGGGGTGCATTTTCCAAAACCATCGTTAGCCAACTAAGGTCGCAAGATGCAGATGCTCTGTTTAACTGTTTTTTTGTTAAGGAAGCATTCAGTTTTTCCACTTACAGAGTCCGCCATGTCAATAGCTGATGCGCCATGATGCGACGCAACTGACTCTTAAAAGGAATTTGAGATGGGACTCCTATGTCCAGAGAAGTCGACAGCACTTCTGGACACAGTTAACATAGGGCTTCCTTTTGGCACAGTACATTTTTAACTGGCATTTGTGGATGTAACCATGTATTGTGGTACTTCACAAAGGTTTGCAAAAGTAGTTCTGAGCCCATATCGCTTCTAGATGAATGAGGATTCTTGATGCAGTGCCGCCTGAGGGATCAGAGCTCGCGGCTGTTCAGCTTAGGCTTGCACCTTGTCCTTTATGCACTGAAATTCCTTCAGATTCCTTGAATCTTTTAATGATGCTCTGCACTGTTGAAGGTGAAATATCCAAATAACTTCCTGTCTTTCTTTGAGGAACATTGTTTTTAAACATTTTAATAACTTTCTCAAGTATTTATTAGCAAACTAGTGATCCTCTGCCCATCTTTGCTACTAAAGGACTAGACCTTTCTTGGATGCTGCTTTTGTACTAAATCATTTACAATCACAATCACCATACTCTCTCACATTCACACCCACCACACACACACACTGCAGACAATTCAGTTTATTCAATTCCCCTATAGTCCATGTGTTTGGACTGTGGGGTAAACCGGAGCAACAGGAGAAAACCACAACAACACGGGGAGAACATTTTGCTGTGAGGCGACAGTGCTGAGCACACTGAGTCACCGTGCCACCAACATAATTAATATATTTTTTATAATCAAACCACAAAATGCTATAATAATATTAAAATACCTTTTTATTGTTTTATAAAAGTTTTATTGCAGTAAATAATCACTCATTGTATATAATATAACCAAGCAATAATAAAATAAATAATAAATAAATAATAATATATATATATATATATATATATATATATATATATAGCATTTTTTATAATTATTTTACATGAATGTTTAAAAGTATATAATTTGAAAAGTTACTGACCCCAGAACAGAGTTTATAACTTTATTCCTGAAAGTATATAAACTTACTTTCTATTCATTCCAGAATTTTAAATGTCATAGGTTCAACAAACAAATATAAAGGTGTTTCCAACTTTCATAACACAAATTATATATTATTATTATAAATATTACTCGATCATCAAATAAGCAAAGTGTAAAGGCACTTTAGACTGCATTAATACTGAAAATCCAGCCTTGAATCACAGGAATGAATTACATTTTGAAATATAATAGAAAACTTAAATTTTTTATAATATTTTACAAAAAAAATGTTTGATCAAATAATTCTGGCCTCTGGTTATCTGTTATGAACATGAAAACTCCAAATCAGTAGTGTCTATTGCAATATTCATTCATTCATTTTCCTTTGGCTTAGTCTCTAATTCAGAGGTCGCCACTGCAGAATGAACCACCAACTATCCCATGATATCTTTTACACAGCGGATGCCCTTCCAGCCGCAACCCAGTACTGGGAAACACCCATACACTCTCGCATTCAAACTGACACACTACGGCCAATTTAGCCCACCCAGAGGAAACTCACACCAACACAGGGAGAACATGCAAACTCCACACAGAGATGCCAACTGACCCAGCTGGGACTCAAACCAGCAACCTTGGAAACACTGAGCCACCATGCCGCCACCTATGGTAATATTTATGACTTAAAAACATTTAGGAGCATTTAATATATCTTGCCGTTGACTTCAAGACAGTAAACAAGTTCCATCATCCTGTCTACAAGCAAGAGGAAACAGAAGAGGGCTGTATTGTTACGCTCTCGAAATCATCCAACATCGATCTGTACAAAAGATGCATCATGCACTTTTTTTCCCCCTCCTTTTGCCCTAGGCAAGATAAAACAATTAAGAATGAATAAATAACCTGATCGTGACGTATTAATCCAGTGGTAGGCAGTTTATCAGATCATAAAATACATCTTGATACAACAGACTACCTTGTCTTGCTCATTAATTCACTTTTAGTTTTACGATTCATAAACACACAAAAAATAATTCATAACCTTTTTTTGGACAATGTTAGGCACAAGAATATGCATAAATATCAGCCAGATTTCCCCTTGATGCTTATTTTGACCCATTTGACCTCTATTTGCATAAAACACGCGTACATTTGTTTTGCAAAAATGATTAGTTGAGCATTTCTTATAGATCTGATGTGCACTGCACAAAAAAGTAAAGCGTCAATCTTTCAACTTGCATGCTTTCATTGAAAATGCAGGGGTTCTAAGTGGGTTGTGACCCAAAAAAACTGGACATGAAAAAAGTACTAAAGTTAAAGATGCATCAAACTAAATATATAACCAAGCACAGTGATGATAGAACAAAAAACAAACAGACAAAAAACACCTATATAATAACCACACTAAACAAATATTGTGCTGCTTGTTCAAACTACTCATTTAAAATGAAATGGCACAATTCTTGAGATTTTTTGGGGGGATTTAATTGTTTAATGTTCAATCCACTTGTTAACTTAATCCATTTGTGTTGGGACAATATGAAGGAATTAAATTAGCTTATTATTCATTCATTTTCTTGTCGGCTTAGTCCCTTTAATACTCCGGGGTCGCCACAGTGAAATGAACCGCCAACTTATCCAGCAAGTTTTTACGCAGCGTATGCCCTTCCAGCCGCATCCCATCTCTGGGAAACTTCCACACACACATTCACACACACACTCATACAATACAGACAATTTAGCCTACCCAATTCACCTGTACCGCGTTTCTTTGGACTGTGGGGGAAACCGGAGCACCTGGAGGAAACCCACACGCAGGGAGAACATGCAAACTCCACACAGAAAGGCCAACTGAGCCAAGGCTCGAACCAGCCATCCCAAAAGAAACTATTAAGTCATCCCAAAAGAAACATATACGCTGTTTTAGCTCATTTTAAATAAGTAGTTTGAACAAACAGCACACGTTGTTTGATTGTATCAACACATCAACTTTTACAAAATAGTGAAAATGCATCCTATATAACTGTTACTGATGAAGGCAAGTCTTTGCTAAATTGTGTGTGTGCAGTTTTAAAGCATAGCCATGTCAAAATAGGCTTTTAAAATTTCTTTTCCACATTTTTCGACTGCCTTAGACTGATTTTAGCTGTTTATTCTGATGAATCCCTTACCCAAATTGCACAGACACATTATTTAAGCTACCCCTGAGCACTTTTAGTTTGACTTTGGATTTTTGCATCCTATATAATTGTAATGTAATGTAATGTGTATTTATATAGGGCATTTATTGTGTATGGCCATACACACAAAGCCCTTCACAATCATGAAGGGGGTCTCTCCACACCACAACCAGTGTGCAGCATCCACTTGGATGATGTGATGGCAGCCACAGGACAACGCGCCAGTGTGCCCACCACACACCAGCTACTGGTGGAGTGGAGAGACAGTGATGCAGCTAATTCTGTGTATGGGGATGATTGGGAGGCCATGATGGGTAAGGGCAGATAAAAGGAATTTGGCCAGTACATCGAGGTTACACCTCGACTCTTTACAAGAAGTGCCATGGGATTTTTAACGACCACAGAGAGTCAGGAGCTCGGTTTAATGTCTCATCCGAAAGACGGCACTGATAGTAGTGTCCCCTTCTAATTTGTTCAAAGATTGTATGTCCAGACTGCAATTTTATTTGTTGCTTGGTAAAAAAAAGTCATATTGTAGCTGTGGTGGGGAAGGCGTGATCGAACAGCCAGAAAGGGGGGAGAGCAGGCGGAGACACCGGCGGCTGGTCAGTGGTCTAATCATAAATAATTATTAACAACTGTGTTTTCTAGTGATTGGGCCGGAGAGACACCTTCATAAGGGGAGGAGAAGGAGAAGCCGGGACAGAGGAGAGCCTGTTCAATTCAATTCAATTCAATTCAGCTTTATTTGTATAGCGCTTTTACAATGTAGATTGTGTCAAAGCAGCTTCACATAAATGGTCATAGTAACTGGAACAGTGTGGTTCAGGTTTTAGTGTTTAAGTTCAGTTCAGTTCAGTTTAGCTCAGTTCAGTGTGATTTATCCATTACTGAGAGTTCAAACACTGAAGAGCCAATTCATCGATGCGTAGCTCTACCAATCCTGAACCATGCGAGGCAGTGGCGACAGCGGAGAGGGAAAAAAAACTTCACCTGATGGGAGTGAAGAAAAAAAAAACCTTGAGGGAACCAGACTCAGTTGGGCACGACCATTTTAATTTCTCCGCTGGCCAAAAGTCTTGTGCAGAGCTTCATTCGCCGTGGTTTAGGCAGGAAGATGGCCTCAGCGAAGACTCGTCTGTCCCTGGAACGTCGCTGGAATCAGACTCATGTTCTCCACTCCCCACGACCATCAGCGCAGCAGCAGCTCAGGATATGGCCTGGTCCCGGATATGGAAACCTTGGGATCATCACGTCGCTGGTCTTGGATCCAATCAGTGACTCCGCATAATCTGAGGACCTCGGGATGAGTATCCCCGGGTGAAAATAGAGAATAAAGAGAATAATTAGCGTAGCTGCTGTTCATCGTGTATATAAGCAAGATGCAGAAGCCTGTGTGGAACCCGCTAGGTGATGCATTGAGTGTATGCTTTAGCCTGTCCACTTGCAGACTCGACACGCACACACACACACACAGCATTATAAATAAAAGTTTGTGCTTACCTGATATCGCCGACCCTGCCTTCTTCTTCCCACAAAACGAACATTATTACAGTAGCCATTAAGGATTTTTTAATTTGTACTACACTGAAATTTAATTGTGAGGAAACTATATTTTAACTCAGCTCTAAAAATAAATTATAATAATAATAAATATCAACATTATTAATAATAACGGCATTTATTTTGATAAAAATTCTAATTTAAGGCGTTTTGCCTTGAATAAATACATTCAAATTTGGACATTTTCTAAACAAGAAAATTTTCACAGCAAGCAAAATCTTAAGAAATACAGCTGGAGTGAAATATTAGTACAAAATGCAGCTGCCAGAGTTCTTACCACGTCTAGAAAATATGATCATATCACCCCAATTTTATTCTCCTTACACTGGCTGCCTGTTAAGTTTCGTATTGAATTTAAAATATTACTTCTCACCTATAAAGCTCTAAATAGTCTAGCTCCTGTTTATCTAACCAACCTTCTGTCTCGCTGCAATACAACCTGCTCTTTAAGATTTGAAAACTCGTAGTACCTCGAACTTGTGAAGTCGAGTAAAGGAGGTTGAGCCTTCTCATTTATGGCTTCAAACTCTGGAATAGCCTTCCTGATAATGTCCGAGGCTCAGACACACTCTCTCAGTTCAAAACTAAATTAAAGACCTTTCTTTGTAGTAAAGCATACACTCAGTGCATCACTAAGCGGTATGATACATGAATGTGCTCAACACAGGTTTCTGGATCTCGTTTATATACACTATGAACAGCAGCTACGCTAATTATTCTCTTTATTCTCTATTTTTATCTGGGGATACTCATCCTGAGGCCCTCAGAGAATATAAAGCGCCACTGATGCGATCCATGGCCTGTGAAGAGATGATCCCAAGGTTTCCACAATCCCGGACCAGGCCGTATCCTGAGCAGCTGCTGTGGTGGTCATGGAGGAGTGGAGATCATGGGACTGATTCCTGTGACGCTCCAGGGACAGACGAGTCTTCGCTGACATCCAGCGTTCTCCAGCCTCCAGCGCCTAGACTGCAGCTCTGCACAAGACATTTGGCCATATAGGATATGTAATCCTATATATATAATCCTATAATCCTATATCCTAAAATAATCGTGCCCTACTGAGCCTGGTTTCACTTGAGGTTTTTTAATTTTTCACTTTCGCCAATTGGTGAAGCTTTTTTCTTGCCGCTGTCGCCATAGACTTGCATAGTTCAGGACTTGTGGAGCTGCACATCGATGGATTTGCTCTTTAGTGTTTGGACTATTAAACCACACTGAACTTCGAGTCTGAAAACTGAACTGACACAGTTTCAAATCACTATAATCTTCTATGTTAAGCTGCTTTGACACAATCTACATTTCAAGAGTTCACACTTGCTTGACAACTGTTAGCAGGTTTGGCATGCTGTCCCGGGAGAGAACCCTGAGCTCGGAGATAGTTGAGCCCAGGGCTCCCGCCAGGTCCATAGAGCATGTGAGGGGAGTACGAGATCAGGTGGTTCTCGAGAGCTTCCCTTTTTAAAGGAGGAAAGGAGGAGAAAGGGGGTGAATGGGGGGTTTCTTCGGAAAACGAAGATAAGGGAGTAATATCTAGCAAGGCTACTTATAGTGAGTTAGGATAGATCTGATTGGCTAACTAGTGAGTGTAGATAGGTGGCCAGCTGCAGTCAATTATATCACGTGCTCCTCTCGAAATTAGTTTAAAAACTTCACTTAATTTCATTATTAGCCCTCCTTTATTTTGTCCCCCAATTTCTGTTTAACAGAAAGAAGATTTTGTCAACACATTCATAAATATAACCGATTTAATGGCTAATCTCTAATAGCTGATTTATTTTATCTCTGGCATGATGACAGTACATAATATTTGACTAGATATTTTTCAAGATGCTAGTATTCAGAATAAAGTGTCATTTAAAGGCTAAACTAGGTTAATTAGGCAGGTTAGGGTAATTAGGCAAGTCATTGTATAACAGTGGTTTGTTCTGTAGACAATCAGAAAAAAGTATTGTTTAAGGGGGCTAATAATATTGAATAAAAAAAATTAAGACAGCTTTTTTTTCTAGCCGAAATAAAACAAACAAGACTTTCTCCAGAAGAAAAAATATTATAGGAAATACTGTAAAAATCCATTGCTCTGTTAAACATAATTTGGGAAATATTTTTAAAAAAGCTCACAGGAGGGCGAATAATTTTGACTTCAACTGTACATTAAGCCTCAACTAGCGTACTATTCCATGCATTACAAGTAAATCTCCCCCGATCAAAACACCGCAGGTTTATACACAAATGACATAATTCCATTATTTATCTCCTCTCAAAGATGATTTCATCTTATTTGTGCAGTGTTCTAATGTTGACACTCTACAGTGCAACCTAATGATGGTGTTGAAAAGCAATTTGTGACCAGTAGGTGGTACACTTCTCACATTATACAGCCGGCGCAGGCCTCATTTAAAAACTTGCTATTTGATGATAATGAAAATCTTAAACTCTTGTTCCATCATTAAAAATAAAAACTAACATCTGTTGCAAATATATTTGGATGCATTAGTGTCACCTTTGGGATTCGCACCAAATCGAAATCCTTGACGATTAACGACAGCATCAGACCAGCGAAATGCAGTCCTGGAGCCATTACAGAGATAATACATATCAGTCTGCTTATTTACCGCTCTTGACAACTTCTACATTACACCCGCAGACCCGCTCGTGAGCCGAGAGAAAGGAGAGAGGAGTGATTTTACCTCTAATGTGTTCTGCTGGGATCCGCAGGGAGAAATGACTCCGGGAGGAAGAAAAGGAAAGGTAACACATTGCAGAAGAACGCACAAATGCCCTAAAATTAACTGAGCGCAAATGATTTCAATCCTGTGAATTATGGCGTCTGAAAATGTCTGTATTAAAGACTTACAATTAAGAGCAGGTGTCGTTTTCTCCTCTGTTCCCAGGTGGAGAATCTCTGGGAAAAGGCCAAACGCATTCATATGTATGACGGAAAGGTCCTGCTGATTCCTCAACCTTTAATTTCTGCCTGAAATATAATAAATATATGAATATGGTAAGAAATTTAAGGAGCAAAAGATGGATGGATAGATGGATAAACAGATGGACAAACAGACAGACAGAGAGACAGACGGATAAACAGATGGATGCATAGATAGCTAGATAGATAGGTTGGTAGATGGATGGATGGATGGCCGCTAATGATGAAATATAGATGGATTGATGAATGAATGGATGGATGGATGGATGGCCACTAATGGATGGATGGATGGATGGATGAATGGATGGATGGCCGCTAATAATGAAATATAGATTGATAGATGGATGGATGGATGAAAAAATAGATAGATAGATAGACGGACAGACAGACAGACAGACAGACAGACAGACAGACAGACAGACAGACAGACAGACAGACAGACAGATAGATAGATAGATAGATAGATAGATAGATAGATAGATAGATAGATAGATAGATAGATAGATGGATGGCCACTAATGGATGGATGGATGATGGATAGGTGGCCGCTAATAATGAAATATAGATTGATAGATGGATGGATGGATGGATGAAAAAATAGATAGATAGATAGATAGACAGATAGATAGATGGATGGATGGATGGATGGATGGATGGATGGATGGATGAAAAAATAGATAGATAGATAGATAGATAGATAGATAGATAGATAGATAGATAGATAGATAGATAGATAGATAGATAGATAGATGGATAGATGGATGGATGGATGGATGGATGGATGGATGGATGGATGGATGTGTTCTGAATTCTTTATACTATGGCTGTAACACGATTTACTGAGTGTTCTGTAAAGGGCTTATATTATGAATGTAGGATGTAACTTCCGGAGGATGCATATTTGAGTCCATATATGAGAAGTTGAATGTACTGACTCATCTGAGTGAGACGCGATTGCCATCCGTGAGATATTGTGAAGTGCGGGGTAAAGTTATTGCCAAGTGAGTTTGTTCCTTCATATCATGTTTGTAATTACCCTTGTATGCTTGATATTAAGTGCGTGATGTTGTTAATGACCCGCGATCGGCCGCGAGCATTAGTTTCCGTGTAAACCAAAAGTGAAAGTGCTGCTACCATCAGCATCGCGGCTAATCCCGATGTCCTCGTGGAGATCTCGTTTGTTTTATTATGATTCAGTTTACTATATTCTACATTTGTTATGCCTTATGCTGTCACATGCCCTTTATATAATGCAGCTTTAGTCATTGATGTCTATTTATATTATGTTTACATTCAGCATACATTAGTCTATTGACTGCACTTTAAGAGAGCTGCAAATACTGTGTTGTTTGGTTTGGGATATTTATTGTGTCAGTACATATATATATATATTTTCGTGTTTGATATTTTATTATTTATGTATACTTATTGTTTATTACAGGAAACTACCTCCCTGCTCATAAATAAAAGATTGAAATTATCTCCTGACTCCTACTCCTTAACCAGAGTGCTGAAGTGGTCAGCAACATTTAAAGAACTGGCATTCTAAATTGGGCAATACCCAACAAATGGTCCTTCGAGCCGGAGCACTGACTGCTTCAGAATGTCAGCAGATGGCAATCCAACATCTCCTTCTCATGCCAAACCATTACGACAATGTCAAGCCCCCAGGTATCTAGAGGATTATGTCCTTGACTCCCATCACCGACCTGCCCTCACCTCTAGTACGGTTCAAAGTGTAATGGAGGAGCCAAAAGGCGCAGCAGCCGCAGTGTATTCGAGTCAAGCAGATGTAACCTCCAGTCAAGGTAGACATCTGGTCACACCCAGTCCAAGTCAAGCAGACTTATTGAGTATGGACTCATTAACTAAATTAATGGAAACCATAAACGAGAAGGACAGAGAAGAAAATGCTGAAATGCACAGTCTTTTCAGGAAATTAGAGCAGCTCAAGAAACGGAAACAGCGCAGAGAGGAGATGATGGAGCACATTACGTCTTTCATAAGGGAGGAACAGGGAAATGAGAACAATGAACCAGTACAGTCTTCTCCTGCACCTTCTAATCCATCAAGTCCTCCACCCTTACCGTCATGGGACACAGTACCACAATCAGAGCACCAAGTTGCTGCAGGCTTATCAATGGGACCAGAGAAGTCGTCACATCAGATGTCAGCTATGGTTTCTAGACCAACGGTGGGGAGCCATAATGCTGCTTATGAATCAGTCAATCAGAGTCGTCCACAAACTACAGGTTTATTGTGTTCCCCTCCCTCATCTGGCATGGCATCTCCTGTTCCCCATCCGCCACAGTCACAGCTATATGAGCCCATGTCCTCTCAGGCTCCCAGACCTCTCCCTAGGCAGGAACAAGCTAGCACTGCTCATTCAGAACGATCATTTCACCCCCTTGAACCACAGGTGATTTCGCCAACACCAGTCTATCCACGTTCTATGGCACCTTATGGCTATATTGCAACACCATACTCACAAATGCAGTTGGTGAATGCACCCAATTCACACAATCTTGCCCCTCCGTATCAAGCAATGATGTCATCAACATTACTTCCCCAAAATATGTTCTCAGGCCCAATGCCTTCAGTGAGCACGGCTGCAGTCGCACCACAGTTGGTCACAGCTCAGGTAGCAGCACCACCCAATGGTAGTATACCTCAACGTGCCCTATACAGCCCCCCAAAACCAAAAATTCCAGACTTCACAAACGACAGTGAACGAGATTTTGCTAATATGAAGCTAGCATTGGACAATTTGCTTGAACCTTACCCTGAACTAACAGAAAAGTACAAATACCATGTACTATTGGAGCATCTTAAACTTCCTGAAGCTCAGATGATAGGGCAGTCATGTAGGCATCATCCATATCCCTATTCAGCAGCTATGCAAGCACTTCAATTACAGTATGGTCAGCCCCATCAACTGGCTCAAAGTGAAATAGCAGCCATCCTCACATCACCAGATGTAAAGCCCAATGATGGTCATAGCTTTCAGAGTTTCGCTTTGAGAGTTCATCTTCTGGTCAGTATGCTGCTGTCACTAGAGGGACCCAGAGGGATGGAGCTTAACTGTTGCTCGCATGTGGACCGCTTGCTTAGCAAGCTACCAAAATACCTTCGAGATGGCTTCATTGAGTTCCTTCAACAGCAGGGAAAACTTAATGCCTTAAGTTTGAACCCTTATAATCTGCAGGACTTCGCTGGGTGGCTACAAGTCAAAGCACAGCAGCAGCGGCTGTCTAATCGACTAATGCAACGCTATCAACATGAAAGGCCTTCAAGTATTGGAAAGGAGAAAACTCAAGCCAGAACAAAGGGGACAAGTTTAGTACTTTATCAGGGTGCGGCCCCAAATGAGACTGCTCTTCCTACCCATCCTAAAGAGAACAAACAAAGGAAGCCATTTAAGGTACAATGTCTGTTCTGCAATAGTAAAGAACATTACATTACACGCTGCGACAATATCAAAGAGCAGTCAGTCGCAGAGCTCCATAAGTGGATTTCAGATGGAAGGCGATGCTGGAAATGTGCACGATTTCATGCACCAGAGATGTGCAACCTCAAAAAGCCATGCAGTGACTGTGGTAGAATACATCTACAGGTGCTCCATCGTATCGCACCTAATGATCAACCAAACACATCAGGTACGCCAGAGAGTCGTATTTACCTCACCCCTGCCAGTGTGACCTGTAGAGTGCTTCTTAAAGTGGTTCCAGTGTTGCTACATGGCAAGTTCAAATCAGTAGAAACTAGGGATGTAACGGTATTGTAAATACCGTCATACCGCAATATTATTTTTTTTCGATATTACCGAAGTCGCATGACTCGGTAAAACTATAGGTCTTCTGAGAAAATTTGCTCAGGCGAATGAAGCGAACGGAAGGTAACGAAAACTACAATTGCCATCAGCCCATGCTTGTCCATCATCCCTTGCGGTCTGTTGTTGCTACAGATCCAGTAATGCGGAAATGGAGTGTGCTGCTAGAAGCGGGGATGAAAAGAGCTGGAAAACTCTAAAGCAAGTCGCACACCAGAAGCGCCGCTCGGCGCCGCGACACGGCGCGTACATGACAGATTAAAGTATCGCACACCAGACGCGCACATTCGAATGATATTTAACATGAAACTAATCAGATGGCGCTCTGTGGCGCGGCTGAAAAATGAACTGCGTCCTGAGCCGTCGCCGGGCGCCGCCGACAGCCGCCGGTGTGTGTATCCTGATAGAAACCTATGATTAGAATTCTAAAATACATGGCGCTGCGTGGCGCGCCGCGCCGCCGAGCGTCGCTTCTGGTGTGCGACCTGCTTTATCTCCGTGTAAGTTCAGACTTCGCAAGTTTGATCAAGGCTGCAGTCTCTTCTTCTCAGTTTGATATGGAAAAGCAGATTATACCGAGGACACGGGTAAATCTTCAAAGGGAACAGTGTACTTTATAACTTCATTCACATCACCCTGGCTTCGTTGTTTCACTTTCTCAACAATAAAATGTAAACATGATTTAAGGAACTGCCTATTTTCATTTTAATATTAGCAACTTAGACAGCAGAAATGTTGAGGCGTCGTGCTGCATAAGATGAGCGTCATCTTCACTGTGTGGTTATTTATAACAAAACGGAGCCGATAACAACTGCCTCCTTTCAATTTCAGTGAAAATACGAAACACAGCCTCTCTTTTGCTGAGTATCAGTTTTAAGAATCGATAATGGCCATTTTAAAAGTATAACATACAATAAGTTTATACATTATAGGAAATAAAGGCAAGCGATCAGTCAATATACAGAATGTACGTGCTTACATTAATCATTAACTTCTCTTTGCGCTCAGCCAAAACACGTTACCTGAGAACAAGTAATTGATTCCACTGACCAAAGTCAGGGAATATGTCGTTAGATAAAGACAACAAGATAAATGAAATATCCCGTTTAATAAATATAGTGAGATTAGATCCAGCGGGAGATGCTTGATGAGAAGTCCGACTAGCAGAGCTCTCATCTGGGTAGATGGGCTGAGTGTGATTAAATGTTGAATGTGATGAGTTTTCAACAATACTAAATTGAAACTTTATTTTTTTTACATGGTTTAATAGTTTTTTGTTATTAAAATTGAAGTTCCTGTTTCAAAGCTTACAGATAGATGGCTAATTTGTATGTCATTGACACTTTTGGCACTTTTTTGGAGTATTTTCATAAGTTTTGTTTTTTCCTGTAAATGATTCAATAAATACCGTACCGTGACATTCATACCGAGGTATTACCGTACCGTGAAATTCTGATACCGTTACATTCCTAGTAGAAACCTATGCTATACTAGATGATGGAGCGCAACGAACCATAGTCTTACCTATGGCCGCACAGATGCTTCAGTTGAAAGGTGAACCTGAAGTACTGACTTTACGCACAGTGCGAGCAGATGTTACCCATCTTTCTGGATCCAAGATTAATCTGGAAATTTCCCCAAAAGGTGAACCCAATAAACGTTTCCAGATACTTGACGCCTTCACAGCTTCCGGTTTGGATCTAGTTGAGCAATCATATCCAGTACAGAGACTTCAAAAGCTGTATGCTCACCTTAGAGGGCTCCCTCTACAGTCCTTCCACAACGTACGCCCACTAGTACTGATCGGATCAGATCATGTTCATCTTATCACAGCCGATAAGCCAGTCCACCAAGGAGTCAAAGGTGGCCCAGTTGCAATACACACAGCCCTCGGATGGGCATTACAAGGAGCAGAGAGGAGCACACCAATCCACAATTCAGTACAGCAGTGTCTTTTTACAGCGGCCTCCTGTCCCAATGACTTGCTTTATCGCAGTGTTGAAAAGTTATGGCAACTGGACATCTTGCCTTATCGAAATGAGAAACTGGTGGTTCGATCCAGGGAAGACCAAGAAGCAATCAAACTTCTTGAGTGCAAAACACAGACAATTAATGTGGAGGGTGTCCAGCGGTATGCCACCCCTCTCCTGCGCAAACCTGGGGCTCCTACACTATCGAGTACGACTCGATCTGTCATGCCTACTTTGAGAAGTATTGAGAGGAAACTCCAGAGAGACCCTGAGAAAGCAACCATCTACTCTCGTGAGATTGAGAAGCTCATTAAAGCAGGCTATGTCACTAAAATTCGTCCAGAAGAAATCAGCCAGTCCAAAGAGGCCTGGTACATACCCCACCACCTGGTGTGTCACAATGATAAACCAAGACTGGTCTTTAATTGCTCATTCAGGTCTCAAGGTCAGTCTCTGAACGATCAACTTCTCCCAGGGCCTGCACTTGGTCCATCCTTATTGGGCGTTCTTTTAAGATTTCGTCAATACAATGTGGCTGTAAGTGCAGATATCCGGGGAATGTTCCATCAGGTTCGCTTGTTACCTGAGGACAGACCTCTTCTCCGCTTCATTTGGCGAGATCTGCAATATGAGAATTGTCCAGATGTATATGAATGGCAGGTTTTGCCATTTGGTACAACCAGTAGCCCATGTTGTGCCATTTTTGCTGTGCAGCAGCATGCTCGCAATAATCAAGAGAGCTACCCAAGTGCTTTACAGACAATCCAGCAAAGCTTCTATGTGGACAATTATCTAGCGAGTTTTCCCACCACATCGGAAGCCAGGGTGTCCGTTGATCAACTGCGCAGCCTACTAGCTACAGGTGGCTTTGACCTTAGACAATGGGCTAGCAACCAGCCCGCAGTGATCTCACATCTACCTACTGAGGCAAGATCTTCAGCTGCAGAACAGTGGCTTGCACAAAATAGAACTGATCCAATGGAACCAACTCTGGGCCTCAGGTGGAACTGTGCTGCTGATACACTGGGATACCACTATCGTCCAATAGAACATGCTACCCTGACAATGAGAACAGCGTATCAAATACTAGCCACACAGTATGATCCACTGGGCTTCATTGTGCCCTTTACCACACGAGCCAAGGTGCTCATTCAACAGTTGTGGTCTAAAAAGCGAGATTGGGACGACCCAAATTTACCACAAGATCTCAGCAGGGCCTGGGAAACATGGGAGAATGAGTTAAAACATCTCAGCAATATAACCATACCTCGTTGCTACTCATCTATTCCCCACGATGCACAACAACAGTACGAACTACATGTGTTCTGTGACGCATCCGAACGGGCTTATGGGGCTGTGGCTTACTTGGTGGAGTATGCAGATGTTATTCATTCAACCTTTGTCATGGCCAGATCAAGAATTGCACCTAAGAGGCAACAATCCATACCTCGACTGGAGTTATGTGCTGCATTAGCAGGTGCACAGCTGGCAAAGCTCCTGAAGGAGGAGATCACCCTTAAAATCCAGCAGATAGTTTTATGGACTGATTCTACAACTGTGCTAGAGTGGCTCCAGTCCGATTCATGTCGATTTAAAGTTTTTGTTGGAACACGGGTCTCAGAAATCCAGGATCTGACTGAGCATAGTACTTGGCGCTATGTTGACACACAGCAAAACCCAGCAGATGATATCACCAGGGGTAAACCACTCCAAAGTTTTACCATTCCTGGGCGCTGGAGTCAGGGACCCTCATTCCTAAACCTGGGTCCTGAGCACTGGCCAAAAAGACCTGAACCATCAAGGTCAGAAGGATTACCTGATTTAAAGGGTACCAATATCTGTTGTTTAATGACTGCGGTGCCAGATCATACTTTCCCCGATGCCACTCATTTCCATACATGGAAAGAGTTAGTGGAAGCGACTCGACAGGCCGATGGAAAGGCGACAGGTAGTCAACCAGATACTCAACTCATGGACCATCGCACAGCAGAATTGGAATTAATAAAAGGGTGTCAGGCTCAAAGCTTTCCTGAGGAGACCGCAGCCCTCAAAATGCACAAACCTGTACCAAATCACAGTCGATTAAGATGTCTTGCTCCAGAGTGGGATCCGGTGATGGAGGTAATCAGAGTCGGAGGACGATTACGAAGGCTGGAAAGCCTAAATGCTGAGGAAATTCACCCTATAGTATTAGACCCACAGCATCCAACCACAAAGCTTCTCATCAAAGAGTTTGATGAGCGCCTGCTCCACCCAGGTACAGAAAGAGTGTACGCCGAACTTCGGAGACAATATTGGATCTTGAGGGGGCGGCAAGCTGTCAAACATCACCAGCTTAAATGTTCATCATGGCAACGATGGAGAGCTCAGCCTAAGGTACCAAAAATGGCAGACCTACCACCAGAGCGGCTCAGGATTCTTTGCCCACCATTCTACTCTACTGGAGTAGACTGTTTTGGTCCATATCAGGTAAAAATAGGCAGACGAGAGGAGAAACGTTGGGGAGTCATTTTTAAATGTCTCACAACAAGAGCGGTTCACATTGAGCTCCTCAACTCCATGGATGTGGATGCCTTCTTGCTTGCTTTGCGACGATTCATAGCCAGACGTGGCAGACCAAAGGAGCTTAGGTCAGATTGTGGTACAAACTTCCGTGGGGCTGATCGAGAGCTAAGAGAAGCCTTTGCTGCCATGGAATCCCCATTAAAAGAGCGGCTAGCTGATCATCAGATCACATTTAAGTTCAACCCTCCTCATGCACCGCATTTCGGTGGCACTTGGGAACGAGAGGTTCGTTCCATAAAGACTGCTCTACGGGCAGCAGTTGGTGGCCAGTCTGTCTCAGAAGATGTCCTCACTACCGTATTAGTAGAGGTAGAGGGCATTTTGAACTCAAAACCGCTTGGATATGCCTCCACGGATGTTGCAGATCCAGATCCTATTACACCAAACCTTCTCCTCATGGGGCGGCGGGATGCGTCACTCCCACAAGTGACTTATGCTTCAGGGGAAATGGGACGGCGCAGATGGCGCCATTGTCAAAATCTTGTGGATCAGTTCTGGACTCAGTTTACAAGGAATTACTTGCCCACACTACAAACCCGCCAAAAGTGGCAAACTTCATCCGACAATCTAAAAGTGGGTTCAGTGGTTTTGATTGTTGACCCACAATTGCCCAGGGCTCAGTGGCCCATTGGCAAAGTGGCCGAGACTGTTATCAGTGATGATGGTTGTGTAAGATCTGCAAACATAAATGTTCAAGGTAAAGTGTACACTAGGCCAGTAGCCCGGCTTATTCAGTTGCCAGCCTTTCAAGATGACAGTAAAGACTCCTAAAGAATTCTCTTGACTTGCACATTTGCTGTTCAAATGTGGGGGCGGCTGTTCTGAATTCTTTATACTATGGCTGTAACACGATTTACTGAGTGTTCTGTAAAGGGCTTATATTATGAATGTAGGATGTAACTTCCGGAGGATGCATATTTGAGTCCATATATGAGAAGTTGAATGTACTGACTCATCTGAGTGAGACGCGATTGCCATCCGTGAGATATTGTGAAGTGCGGGGTAAAGTTATTGCCAAGTGAGTTTGTTCCTTCATATCATGTTTGTAATTACCCTTGTATGCTTGATATTAAGTGCGTGATGTTGTTAATGACCCGCGATCGGCCGCGAGCATTAGTTTCCGTGTAAACCAAAAGTGAAAGTGCTGCTACCATCAGCATCGCGGCTAATCCCGATGTCCTCGTGGAGATCTCGTTTGTTTTATTATGATTCAGTTTACTATATTCTACATTTGTTATGCCTTATGCTGTCACATGCCCTTTATATAATGCAGCTTTAGTCATTGATGTCTATTTATATTATGTTTACATTCAGCATACATTAGTCTATTGACTGCACTTTAAGAGAGCTGCAAATACTGTGTTGTTTGGTTTGGGATATTTATTGTGTCAGTACATATATATATATATTTTCGTGTTTGATATTTTATTATTTATGTATACTTATTGTTTATTACAGGAAACTACCTCCCTGCTCATAAATAAAAGATTGAAATTATCTCCTGACTCCTACTCCTTAACCAGAGTGCTGAAGTGGTCAGCAACATTTAAAGAACTGGCATTCTAAATTGGGCAATACCCAACAGGATGGATGGATGGATGGATGGATGGATGGATGGATGGATGGATGGATGGATGGCCGCTAATAATGAAATATAGATGGATGGATGGAAGGATATATAGATGAATGGATGGATGGATGGATAGATGGCCGCTAATGATAAAATATATATGGATTAATGAATGAATGGATGGATGGATAGATGGATGGCCACTAATGGATGGATGGATGGATGGATAGATAGATAGATGATGGATGGCCGCTAATAATGAAATATGGATGGATGGATAGATAGATGATGGATGGATGAAAAAATAGATAGATAGATAGATAGATAGATAGATAGATAGATAGATAGATAGATAGATAGATAGATAGATAGATAGATAGATAGATAGATGCAGACAGACAGACAGATGGATAAAGAGAATTGGACTGAAAGATAGGTGGATAGAGGGATGGACAGATAAATGGATGAGAGGAATAGACAGAGGATTATATAGATGGACGGGTAGATGGACAGACAGATAGGTGAATGGACAGATAAATGAAGGAATAGACAGACAGAGGGACAGACAATGTGTTTGATCAAACTGTTGATAGTGATAGATTAGCAGTATAAGCATGCTCTGCTCCTGCACCTGCAGACCCTGCAGAGCTCCAGCGCAGCCTCCACACAGCTGAAGTGCAGTCATTTATTAGTCTTAAGCATCTCATTGACAGTGTAAATGGTGGAGACGTCCATGTCCCCCAGCTGGCAGCCTCCGCGGTAATGGCCGCCCAACAGGAGACGCCGGGTCACTTGTGTCTTTACAGTCATCATTAAGCACCATTGATTTAATGAATACATCATTTATGAGTGCTTGGACCTTCATGGCCCGCTGCCTCATTAAGTGCAAAGCAAACTAATATGAAGAGCCACCTCACCGTCACCTCTAGAGAAGCAGCACTCCAGAGCTCACGCGTTTAGTCATTGCTCATTTTCCCTGACCACCCACCGAGACCCCCGCTTTCTTTACAGAATACTGGCTGCACTCTGATGACAGGGTGATTTATATAGTTATATGTGCCAGATAAAACTGTTGTATATAAAGGGCACCGAATAAAAGGAGTGGCTAAAACCTTCTGAGCTAGAGGTAAATGACAGTCTCAAGTAAATATTATAGGATGAAACTCTCAGATAAAAATCCAGGGGCATGTCTGGCTCATATTTACATATCAAAATCAAATGGGGAAAGTAGGAAATTATTGTTAAATAGAAGGAGCTTTGTTGACAATTGTTTTGTTTTTTTTCAGCACAATTTCATAATTTTCTGCCTCATTTACTACTATAATATTAGAATATAATTCTATAATAATAATAATTATAACGATCATTGACATTTTAAAGTAGAAAAACTTGGAACTTATTTAATATTGAACAAAATGTTTAATTATATTTATTCATTCATTCATTTTCTTGTCGGCTTATTTCCGTTATTAATCCAGGGTTGACACAGTGGAATGAACCGCCAACTTATCCAGCATGTTTTTAGGCAGTGGATGCCCTTCCAGCTGCAACCCATCTCTGGGAAACATCCATAAACACTCATTCACACTCATACACTACGGACAATCTACCCAATTCACCTGTACTGCATGTGTTTGGACTGTGGGGGAAACCGGAGCACCCGGAGGAAACCCAGGCGAACGCAGGGAGAACATGCAAACTCCACACAGAAACGCCAACTGACCCAGCTGAGGCTCGAACCAGCGACTTTCTTGCTGTGAGGCGACAGCAATACCTACTGCGCCACCTATTTAATTATATTTGATCTTAAAAACATTTCTGGTATTATGTTGGGTGTTCCACATTTAAGATTAAGATGTTTTGCATTAAATAAAGACCTTAAACTTCAGACAACTGGCCACTTTTCTAGAAATTGCCATAAACACGCTTATAACCTCCCGGTTGGACTATTGTAACTCTCTCTACTTTGGGCTGCCTAAGTCACAGATTGCTCACAGTCACAGAGGGAGTGTTGGGAGTGGGGAGGGGGATCAAAACGGTCCTGTTCTTAAAACGTGTTTAGTGTTGGTCAACTGTGGTAGCATCTTTTAGGCAAAGATTTATTTATTTTTTTTGCTCTTTTTATTGTTACACCTTCTATGTTCTATGTTATGTGCCTTTTGCTGTTACTGTTTTTATGCCCATAACGTTAGTTTATTCACATCAGAGGAAGAATGGCCAGACCAGTTCCATATGATAAAAAGGCAACAGTAACTCAAATAAGCACTCGTTACAACCGAGGTATGAAGAAGAGCATCTCTGAACACACAACATGTCCAACCTTGAGGCGGATGGGCAACAGCAGCAGAAGACCACAATGGGTGCCACCTCTGTCAGCTAAGAACAGGAAACTGAGGCTACAATTCACACAGGCTCACCAAAACTGGACCATAGAAGATTGGAAAAATGTTGCATGGTCTGATGAGTCTCCATTTCTGCAGCAGCATTCGGATGGTCAGGTCAGAATTTGGCATCAACAACATGAAAGCATGGGTGTATCCTGCCTTGTATCAACGGTTCAGGCTGGTGGTGGTGGTGTAATGGTGTGGGGGATATTTTCTTGGCACACTTTGGGTAACCTGCCATGTCATAAAGTGTGAGACTGATTTCTTGAACATGACAATGAGTCCACTGTACTCAAATGGCCTCCACAGTCACCAGATCTCAACCCAATAGAGCAACTTTGGGATGTGGTGGAATGGGAGATTCGCATCATGGATGTGCAGCAACTGAGTGATGCTATCATGTCATAATAGAACAAAACCTAAGGAATATTTCCAGTACCTTGTTGAATCTATGCCACAAGGAATTAGGACAGTTCTGAAGGCAAAAGGGGGTCCAACCCGGTATTAGTAAGGTGTTCCTAATAAAGTGGCCAGTGAGTTATATTTATTGTATATAATATTTTGTTGTTGTTGTTTGTTGTAATATTTTGTAGCAAAAGATTCAAAGTAACTCGGCACACTGCCACTTTAGCTCTCAAAAAAAATTTTTTTAATGTCAATATTACAACGTTTCGACCAAAATGGTCTTCATCAGGTCTGAAGACCATGTCGGTCGAAACGTTATAATATTGACATTAAAATTTTTTTTTGAGAGCTAAAGTGGCAGTGTGCCGAGTTACTTTGAATCTTTTGCTACTTATGTTTGTTTTTTGATCGTGCACCTGCCTTCAAGATTTTCTAGATGTGCGCACATTTCTGTTTTTTTGTTGTAATATTTTATATATTATATATATATATATATATATATATATATATATATATATATATATATATATATATATATATATATATATATATATATATATATATTACCTGACTAATCCAATATTAATGGAATTTACAAATAAAAATAAACATGGATATTACATTAATGAGTATTAAAGAGTAAAAGGTTGATTATTTACTAATAAATTGATCATACAAACTATTTTTAATGCAAAACAGCTTTGCTTGTCCTCCAATAGTAAACCCTAATATTCCCCCTTATAATAGCCTTGTTGCATTTATTAATAATAAAGTAAGAAAATAAGAACATTTATGACATTGAGAATCTAATTCAATAATTATAGTTAAGATAATGAGAGCGTAAATAACCTATTTTGTTACTTGTTCAATAAAAAATTATCATTATTCCATGAATTAGTCAATATTTATAGAAATATTCACATTTTGTGGATTATGTATTAAATATAATGACTCAAACTGAGAATCTAATGCAATAATAATTGAGTTTACGAATAAAAATAAACATGGGTATTACATTAATGAGAATTAAAGAGTAAAAAGTGGATTATTTACCATTAAATTGATCACAAAATTGATCACAAAAATAATATAGAAAATTTTTCATTTTGGGGGTAAAACACAAGAAAAACAAGCTGAACACAGGATAACTTAGCTACTTTCCACAATAGATCACCCAGTCAGCTTTAAGTGCTAGAACTGCGCTTTATCATCAATAATATGGAGTATTACAAAAATCTAAATGGGAGACAAAAGTAGTTTATACATCATACAATTATCATTCAAGTTAATTTCCTAATGCAAAACAACTTTGCTTATCCACCAATAGTCAACACTAAGGCTGCGTTTGAAACTGCCTACTACTCAGTAGGTACTGCATTTGAATTTAAACGTACTACTCGACCAGTAGTAAAGTGCGTTCTATGCAGTATGAATGTGAGGAGTATGAATAGAACTCGGATGTACTACATCCGCCATTTTCTTATGATCACATACAGTTGAAGTCAGAATTATCAGCCCCCTTTAAAATTTTTTCTTTTTTAAATATTTTGCAAATGATGTTTAACAGAGCAAGGAAATTTTCACAGTGTGTCTGAAAATATTGTTTCTTCTGGAGAAAGTCTTATTTGTTTTATTCCGACTAGAATAAAAGCAGTTTTGCATTTTTTAAACACGATTTTAGGGACAAAATTATTAGCCCCCTTAAGCTATATTTTATCTCAATAATCTACAGAACAAACCACTGCTATACAATAACTTCCCTAATTACCCTAACCTGCCTAGATAACCTAATTAACCTAGTTAAGCCTTTAAATGTCACTTTAAGCTGTATAAAAGTGTCTTGAAAAATATTTAGTAAAATATTATTTACTGTCATCATGGCAAAGATAAAATAAATCAGTTATTAGAGATGAGTTATTAAAACTATTATGTTTAGAAATGTGTTAAAAAAAATTGCTCTCCGTTAAACAGAAATTGGGGGAAAAATAAACAAGCGGTCTAAAAATTCAGCTGGGCTAATAATTCTGACTTCAACTGTATTTACTCTAATTAATGAAATCTTTCATGGGGCATTATGGGATAGGTTAGCGTCCATAAGATGTGCACTTTGGAATTTCGGAATTCTCTGAATTCGGACATACTACTCGGCTCGCATACTGATTTTAACGTACTATATAGTATGGAAGTATGCGATTTGGGACGCAGCCTAATATTCTGTAATAGCCTTGTTGCATTTATTAATAATAAAGTAAGAAAATAAGAACATTTATGACATTGAGGATCTAATTCAATAATTATAATTAAGATAATGAGAGCGTAAATAATTTATTTTGTTACTCGTTCAATAGAAACACAATTATTCCATGAATTAGTTAATATTTATAGAAATATTTACATTTTGTGGATTATGTATTAAATATAATGACTCAAACTGAGAAACTAATCTGATAATAATTGAATTTACAAATAAAAATAAACATGGGTATTACATTAACGAGAATTAAAGAGTAAAAAGTGGATTATTTACCATTAAATTGATCACAAAAATAATATACAAAAACCCCAGAGCTGAATAAAACTTAATTTTCTCATTTTGGGTGTAAAACACAAGAAAAACAAGCTGAACACAGCATAACTTAGCTACTTTCCCCCATAGATCACCCAGTCAGCTTTAAGTGCTAGAACTGCGCTTTATACTCGACAATATGGAGTCATTACGGCTGGATTATTTCACCTCTTGTCTCTTTATCTTTGTCTTGCTTGGTTATTCATCTTTCTTGCTTTCCTCGGCTGTCGGAGTAACCTGAGATTGAATTGGGCTTGTGTGTGTGGACATCCAGGAACCGAATCTCCACGCCTTCCCCACTCGCTCTAATCCACTTTGGGCTTCGGCTCTGCCAAAAAAAACGGCCCACCACCCATCTCGCATCTCCCTGGAGCTTGAGCTGGTGGTCGGCCTGAACTAATTCTTCCTCAGCGGGGGAAAACAATTAACGCCCCCTGCTCCGGGGCTTTATGGTCAGACAAGCAGCTGCTTTTCTGCGTTTTCCGGGCACATTACTGTCGGAGGAAGTGTGAAGGAGAGGAGAGGCCGTGTGTTTTTTCCACCAGATGTTGAAGCGATGCTGCTTTCTGCTTGCGCCGCACAAGTGCCCACTTACTCAGCGCTAAACATAACCTGTCAGAGTAAAGCGCCATGGATGAAAACACTAGGCCATGCCGCATTGTGTAGATAACGCCGATGGGAAGATGATAACGGGCATAAAAAAAGCTGATGAGTTTGATGGCATCAGTGGAGAGTGTGCATAAATCATAGAGGAAACAAACTGCATATATTGCAAAACAAAGATTCTTGGAGTGTGTTTTACAAGGAAATACTGATGGTTTTTAAATTTCATACTATTTTGAGTATTTTCTGGTACAAACGATACACAACGATGCCCATTTGGGAACTTAAAATGCAAAACAAAGTCATTCGGAGTGTGTTTTACATGGAAATAATGACGATTTTTAAATTGCACACTGAGTATTTTCTGGTACAAATGATGCCCTTTTAGAAACTTAAAAAGCAAAACAAAGTCTTTTGAAGTTTGTTTTACATAGAAATACTGTTTATTTTTAAATTTCATATTATTTTTAAGTTTCACATTATTTCCTGTATTTTTTGGTGCAATCGATCCCATATTGGGAACTTAAGATGCAAAACAAATTCTTTTGGAGTGTGTTTTACATGGAATTAATGACGATTTTTTAGTTTCACTTTATTTCCTGTATTTTTTGGTGCAATCGATCCCATATTGGGAACTTAAGATGCAAAACAAAGTCTTTTGGAGAGTGTTTTACATGGAATTAATGACCTTTTTTTTTGTTACAGAATTACAGTACTTTTTGTTACAGAATATGCCCTTTTGTGAACATAAATAGCAAAACAAAGTGTTTTGCATGGAAATAATGACGGTTTTTAAGTTTCACGTTATTAACATTATTTTCTGGTGTAAACGATGCCCTTTTAGAAACTTAAAGTGCAAAACAAAGTCCTTTGGAGTGTGTTTTACATGGAAAAATGATGATTTTTAAAATTCACACTAAGTATATTCTGGTAAAAATTCTGGTACAAACGCCTTGTCCTTTATGCACTGAAATTCCTCCAGATTCCTTGAATCTTTTAATGATGCTCTGCACTGTTGAAGGGTAAATATCCAAATGTCTTCCTATCTTTCTTTGAGGAACATTGTTTTTAAGCATTTCAATAATTTTCTCACCTATTTGTTGGCAAACTGCTGATCTTTAGCCCATCTTTGCTCCTAAAGTACTAGACCTTTCTTGGATGCTGCTTTTCATGTTTATTTATATAACCCTTTTACAATGTAGATTGTGTCAAAGCAGCTTAACATACACATTCTAGTAAACTGAAACTGTGTCAGTCCAAATTCTTCCTTTTGTACCAAATGATAATTATAATCACCTGTTGACATCACCTGTTTCAATTGTTTTACCAATTTACCTGATTACTAGCCTTAAACTGCTCCTGCCCCAACTTTTTTTGGAAAGTGTTGCAGGTCTGAATGACAGGAAAGAATGTATATTGACAAATGAAATGAAGTTGACCAGATAAATCATGAAATATTTTGTGTTCATATTTGTCTGCAATGAAATATTTGAAGTGAATTTGGAAATCACTACTTTCTTTTTTTATTATTTGTGTTTTTCATACTGCCCCAACTTTTTCTGATTTGGGGTTGTATGACTTTGTCAGTGACAGGTGTCTTTGTCTCCATGTTTCTCCAGGGGTGAAACTGTATTAGTAAAGTATTACACACTAATGATGAAACACAAACCAGACAGCATTTGTTTGCCTGCAGGAGGAGAACAACATCTGCAAAATAATATCAAGAAACGACAGAGTTAGGAGTATTAGAAAACAGTGAGATTCGTATTGTGGCTCCTTCCCCCATTGCTGGAGTGGATATATATATACATAAATATATAAGACATGTTTTTGCAATGATATTTTGATCAGGGTTACAGTTACACCAGAATAACTAAATAAAAATGGGTTGGTTGGTTTTAGCTAGTTATTTTTACTTGGTTGTGTGGTTTAAGTTAGTTGGTTTTGGTTGGTTACTTGGTTTTGGTTGGCTAAGTTTGGTTGGTTAATTGGTTTTGGTTGGTTGGTTAGTTGGTTTTGGCTGGTTGGTTGGTTTTTGTTGGTTGTTTTTGTTGGCTGGTTGGTTTTGGCTAGTTGTTTGATTTTAGTTGGTTAATTGTGGTTGGTTAGTTGGTTGTGTTTTGTTGGTTGGCTGGTTAATTGGTTTTAGTTAATTGGTTTTGGTTGGTTAATTGGTTTTGGTTGGTTGGTTTTGGCTGGTTGGTTGGTTTTTGTTGGCTGTTTAGTTTTGGCTAGTTTTTTTTTATCTGGTTGATTTTGGTTGGTTGGTTTTGGCTGGTTGGTTGGTTGTTGTTGGTTGTTGTAGTTGGCTGTTTGGTTTTGGCTAGTTGTTAGAATTTAGCTGGTTGATTTTGGTTGGTTGGTTGGGGTCCGTGTATCATCCGTTCATTTGATTATTCCTTTTATTAGGAAAACGAAACATCAGAAAAACGATGAATATTTCGTTTTTCTGTTTATTCTGTAGGCAGAAAAAACGGAAACTCATCTGTTATTCTGCTTATTAACTTAAAACGAAATATTAAAACAAACACAAAACCAAAACGAAATAATGAATCAAAAAATGGTCCGTGTACGTTTTGTTCATTTGTTTTCCATTTTCAAACGGAATCAAGGAAATGGAGAAAATGGCCGTTTTTCCGTTTTTCTTTTGCTCACTAGAAAACGAAAAAACGAGATTTTGGCTGGATTTTCGTTTTTTGGTTTAGGGTAGGAAAACGGATAAACGACTTTAAAATTCATTTTACACATGTAGGCGGTGCTGAAACGCCCACTTTCCTCTAATTGGTCAACCAAATCTGCGCTCGTGACGTCACCCTCAAAATAAAAGCCTTACACGCAGGCTTTTAATTATTATTATTTAATTATATATATAAACAAAGTTTACATATTCTATCATTTGAACCACACACAGTTAGCAGGCTTACATTCATTGCGTATGTATAAATTAAATTAAAACGTAAAGCAGTATTCTTAGACATTTGTCATTAAAATAAGGTCATAGTTCACTGCCAAGCTTCTTGCTGCTGTGCACCTGATGCAGAGCAAAGAAAGCCATTTCCGAGCAGCACCTGGTTTGCATGATTGTTTCAGAGCAAGGGCTTTATAATAATAATAATAATAATAATAATAATAATAATAATAATTATTATTATTATTATTATTATTATTATTATTATCAGTTACTAGTGTTTTTGTTGTTTGGTGTGTTTTTTTTCTTTTTAATAGTTGTTACCAGAACCAGAATAAGAACACTTTGGGCCCTGCTATAAAAACAAAGGGTACCATTTGTTTTCATTTATTTCTTCCTATTTTAATTATATATTGTAATTATTTATTTGATAATTAATACTATTTTATTGCAACGCCAAAGTAGGCCTGTCTTATTATTTTTTTTTATTATTAAATTTGCTTTTATTGTAGGCTAGATGGCAGGCTTTAAATATTTTAAATAACATTTACTCATAACCTTACTAATTCGAGAGCCGAACCTAAAAAAGTTTAAGTGCAATAAGCCTGTACAATAAAGGGAGCCGCAATGCATATTTCTAGCGCATTCTTTCACTCAACAATTATTGCTGGAATAATGAAATAAATTTCAAATTAACTAATTAAACACATTATAGTTGATTAAAAAAATTGTGTCTAGTAGTTCCGACAAACAGATGAGCTCGCTACATGTGCGTTGCGCTAATAATTTGACATTTGCTCTTCTTGAGAAAGTGCTACAGCGGGCCCTGCTATTTCACATATAAGGTTAGTGATACATATTTTAAATTAGTATTGCACATTATTCATTCATTTTCTTGTCGGCTTAGTCCCTTTATTAATCTGGGGTCGCCACAGCGGAATGAACCGCCAACTTATTTAGCAAGTTTTTATGCAGCGGATGCCCTTCCAGTCACAACCCATCTCTGGGAAACATCCACAAATACACACACACTTATACAGTACAGACAATTTAGCCTACCCAATTCACCTGTACCGCATTTCTTTTTGCTGTGGGGAAAACCGGAGCACCTGGAGGAAACCCACGCGAACGCACTACACTACTGAATTAGACACACAATCTAAAAAAAAACTTGATGCTTATTTACATTATCTAAAGTCATTTCTTACGAGGTATAGGATCTGTTGTTGTATTATATATTTTCGTTTTAATATGCAAATAATTTTCTTTAATTTGTAATAGGTCCCTCATTGCATAAAATAACCAGCCTTTGTATTCAATATGTTTGTAAATTGTCCATCCAGTTTGACGCAAGCTAAACGACATTTTGGCCTGTTTTGCTTATTAAATGAGTGATTTTCACGGAGAAACAAATCATCCATCCACACAGTTTTGTATAGGACCTGTGTGAACAAAAATATACTTCATCATAGCCTATAGGAAAATGTATCTGTTTAGAACCAGTTTTGTGTTGTATAATTAAAAATATTAAAAATACAATAATAAAAAAAGGAATAACATTTGAAGTGCAATGCTTCAAAGATCCAATACGCTGCATGCAGAGCCAAAACAAAAACTGGTTTGTTTGTTTAATAAAATAATAATATGAAATTAAAGTGAAATAGTTCCATAACCTGTATTATAACTGTAGTCACCCTAGAAGACAAATCATCCGTTGCGCCGGTCAGTTTCACCTTTAATCAAGAATGTGCCAGAACCAAATGAGAATATTTACAGATTACCTCGGAATGAGACCTCGGTCTGTGAAGGATGCAGAACACAGAAACTCGTTGAGAATGGAGATGCATGTTAGATGTTTTATATCCCTTTAGATATTGTAAATAAACAACTAGTTTTTATAGAGATTGTGTCATGTCTTTTCTTTGACGCACGCGCTGAACAGCCTGTAGCCTAAATAATAGTTTAGATTTTATAACATATAATGTTCCATTACTTTAAATGTATAATGTTTTTTAATATTTATGAATTATATAAAATATATAGTTTATATAAATGCGCTCTGATCATTCAAGGATCATAATGCGTTGCATATTCTTCTTATTCTTCATTAGGCTTGATCCGTAAATTGTGTATTTTATAAACTGATCGTTTATAAGGACTAAGCTATCTATTAATAACTGTAATTCCTCGAATGGAAAAGTCTTGATTAAAGAAAAAGAGAACTTAATTCGACATATGCATATAGTGCGCTTATTTCTGCGCGCATCGCACGCTTTACCGAATTACCTTTTTTATTTTTTATGCACTATAAATGCATCTGGCAGCACCGAAAAGAGCAAATGCCAAGTTATTAGCGCAGCGCACAGACAGCTAGCTCGTCTAGTCTGAACCAGGGGTTTTCAAACTATTTATTGCACACCAATCCTATTGCATTTTATTTAGGATAAACCACTTATTTAAAATTAATTAATTAAAAGGTGCGTACTTTCCAATACACCACCGTAGTGTCATAATATTTAATAATTATAATTAAGATAGACACCTGACCTCCATTTAATAAACAATTTATTTGCCATACTCTGTTAATTTGAAGTTTAAAGTTTAAATCATTTATGTTAAACTTAAATTATTTAAAAACTTAAAAGACTTAAATTTAGTCATTTAAGACATTTTAGGTCATAAGTTTACATACATTGACCGTTGCATTTAGTAGGCCTATTCTGGTCTAAATAAGCTTTTTGCATCTTAGGTGTTTACACACACAAATTAAGCAGTTTATACGTACATTTAATGTTACTTTGAAATTACTTTTGATGCAATAAATAATCCTAAATAGTTGAAAGTGTTAACATATTCTTGAAATGTAGTTATTTTATAACTATGAAATTTATTACTAAACAAAGTGAATCATTATGAATTTGCCAAGAAATAATCCACTTTACCACCGTAAAGCAATGCCCCACACTCACTAGAACGGTAGAACCTGGACTGTATGATATGTTCTGTATGTAAAATAGAGAAAATAAGCAAGATGCGCAGTCTCATGCAGCCTTAGTGAAATATAGCGCGTCACAGCAATGAACTAAAAATAAAACCACCCTTTAAATGCTGGCGATCTTAATTTTTTCAGCCTACACTGACTGAGAATAATGTTGCACTATTTTATTAACAAATAATTAGAATGTTTTTTTTTTCCTTCAACACATTCATCATTACTTTTGCCTGTGCAAGTTTTTTGTGCGCGCTTGAGCGCGAAGGCATCTATTTTCAGGTGCAAGATGCCACTTTGGGTGGCACCAGCACACTCTGCCACACCTGTGGCTATGTTCCTGCTACAATAATAATAACAACAACAACGTCAAAATAATAACAAAAAATAATAATAATAAGACAGGCCTACTTTGACGTTGCAATAAAAAAGTATTAATTATCAAATAAATATTTACAATAGGCTAAAGGCATATATTAAATTAAAATAGGAGAAAATCCAATAGAAACAAATGGTACCATTTATTATAGCCCCATGCAGGGTCCATTGTGTTCTTACAACCATTAAATAACTAAGTAAATAATAATAATAACAATACTAATAATAATAGGCCTAATAATAATAATAATAATAATAATAATAATAATAATAATAAATTATTATTTTATACAGAGTAGGCTATTATTTAGGCCTACAATAGCTCTGAAACAATCATGTAAACCAGGTGCAGCTCGGAAATGGCTTTCTTTGCTCTGCATCAGGTGCACAGCAGCAAGAAGCTTGGCAGTGAACTATGACCTTATTTTAATGACAAATGTCTAAGAATACTGCTGATTTACGTTTTTATTTAATTTATACATACGCAATGAATGTAAGCCTGCTAACTGTGTGTGGTTCAAATGATAGAATATGTAAACTTTGTTTATATATATAATTAAATAATAATAATTAAAAGCCTGCATGTAAGGCTTTTATTTTGAGGGTGACGTCACGAGCGCAGATTTGGTTGACCAATTAGAGGAAAGTGGGCGTTTCAGCACCGCCTACATGTGTAAAATGAATTTTAAAGTCGTTTATCCGTTTTCCTACCCTAAACCAAAAAACGAAAATCCAGCCAAAATCTCGTTTTTTCGTTTTCTAGTGAGCAAAAGAAAAACGGAAAAACGGCCGTTTTCTCCATTTCCTTTATTCCGTTTTAAAAATGGAAAACAAATGAACAAAACGTACACGGACCATTTTTTGATTCATTATTTCGTTTTGGTTTTGTGTTTGTTTTAATATTTCGTTTTAAGTTAATAAGCAGAATAACAGATGAGTTTCCGTTTTTTCTGCCTACAGAATAAACAGAAAAACGAAATATTCATCGTTTTTCTGATGTTTCGTTTTCCGTAATAAAAGGAATAATCAAATGAACGGATGATACACGGACCGGTTGGGTTTTGTTGGTTGGTTAATTGTTTTTTCGTTAGTTGGTTTTGGTTGGCTAAATTTGGTTGCTAAATTGGTTTTGGTTGGTTAGTTAGTTGGTTTTAGGCTGGTTGGTTGATTTTTGTTGGCTGGTTGGTTTTGGCTAGTTGTTTGATTTTGGTTGGTTAGTTGGTTGTGCTTTGTTGGTTGGTTGGTTGGTTTTGGCTGGTTGGTTGGTTTTAGTTGGTTGAATTTGGTTGGTTAGTTGGTTGTTATTTGTTGGTTGGTTGGTTGGTTTTAGTTGGTTAGTTGATTTGGTTGCTTGGTTTTTGTTGGTTGGTTGATCGGTTGCTTTTTGTTGATTGGTTGATTTTTGTTGGTTGTTTGGTTTTTGTTGATTTTGGTAAGTTGGCTTATTTTAGCTGGTAAGTTAGTTGGTTTTTTGTTGGTTTGCTTGGTTTTGGCTGGTTAGTGGATTGGTTGGTTTTAGTTGTTCAGATCTGAGGGAACTGAGGGAAAAAGAAACAAAGTTTAATTCTTTGCCAGAGCTTTCATTTTCACTTGTTTACATGAACAAATTTTCACAAAAATATTTTAACTTTACAGAACAGTTTTTAGTTTACCCACCAATTAATGTAATAAAAAGGTCCATAAGTTTCAGGAAACAAAATATATTTACAAAACTAAAGGTTCAAACATTTTAGCCATATTCTGATTAAAGATAACTAATATAATATTACAATAAACATAATATCATACTTACACTACTTTCCCCTTCTTTATTAATGATATTACAAACGATTATCAGAATATTAGATTTTTAAATAACAATCAAACCAAATGAAATAACTAATAATAACATCAGACAAAAAGTTGTCACATCTTGACTAACAATAATAATAAAAGATATAAAAATATCACTCAGAGAAATAATTTCAGTGAACATTTCAGCCAAACTTTTAGTCAGTTCCTCAAACAAATGAATAATTCTGCATAAACAGTCTTATTTCACCCCCATGCCATTCCGGAGCTTATTAGACAAGTTTAAAAAATACAATTTAAAGGGGACCCGTTATGTGAAAAATTACTTTTATAAGGTGTTTAAACAGTTGTGTGACAACAGTTTGTGAATATAATTAGCTTCTGGTGGTTAAAAGTAGAGTTATTTTCTTTTCTTGTAATCATACTTCATAAAACTGCAGAAACGCTTTGATTGACATTCTCCTTTTGTACGTGTCATCAGAGGGGGAAAGCTCCGCCCATTAGTGTCCATCTCTCTCTCATTAGCATAAACATCCCTGAGTGAGAAGCAGCTATTTTGAATCTGCTGCGATGCTATTAAATAGGCATTTTTAGAGCCGACCTCTTTTCAAAATAGGGCTGGGAGCAAAATCTCATTTGAATTTAAAGTGACACTCACCAAAACGGCACAATTTGGATTAAAGCTTCAAAGGGTCAATTTTAAAGAGTTATCAAACATTATTTATGCGTTTTTTTAGCTGAAACTTCACATACACACTCTAGGGACTTCAGAGACTAATTTAACATCTTGTAAAAAGGGACATAATAGGTTTCCCTTTAAGTCCAGAATTTCAAGTCCAGAAGAGTTGCGCATGTTAAGCAGTGTTCTCATTCATTCAGCTCAGAAACACACACTCATCCATTAATTACACTCAACACTTTCACAGGACAAACCACACACAGCACCAAATAACAAGACTTTCTGTCGACCCAGAAAAGAAAAAAGAAAAGCACAACATATGGAGGCATGAGCAGATCCATAAAGACGCTCTAAATAAAGGAGGGGGATGTGGAAACGCTGGATGCTGAAAGAGAGAGCAAGGCCTGTGTCTGCTCGTGCTCTAATTATTCCAATTATCATGGCACACTATGAAAACGTGATTAATAACACTGAAGATATTGTTGTGGCAATTAGCCATATGGTGGTGGGACTCTGCTCTGTCACGAATTCGCCATTAGCATCTACTTATGTTTGTCAGGATCGTGCATCCATGACAAGCCTGAGTTCTGCTCACCTTGCTCTCCCTGAAGTCAAAGTCGCAGGAGAAACGAACATTTCTTCCAGCTCCTCGTCGCAGTCAATTTTTCATGCCGTTTTGCGGTCGGACTGGGGACAAATGTCAGGTACGGTGCGGAGCGAGCCATCAGAGTGCTGTGTTTAGCTGTAGGCTCGAATCTTCACAGCCAGTGTGTTGTGTTTTTTTTTTGTTCATCTGACCCGCTGGAGTCTTCTAGACGAATATGGAAATACACAAACTCTTTGTAGAGACTATAGGGAGACGCAAGACTAAAAGAGACGATAGAAAAGCATTGGATAAAACTGAGAAATTAGTGGAAAAAAGCATTGCAGTAAAACAAATTAGCATAAATCAACTTCAAAATGTGTAAGTTGGCCTGGAAACACATTCGTTGAACACGTAACGCCAACAAAAGCTTTAAAATTGTGTTCAAATCTCATTAAAAATGTAAAATTAAGGTGAAATAAAACAAAAAACAAAAAAAAAAACGGGAATAAATGTGAAACATTACGATAATTCAACTCTATCTCATGGCGATTCGTTACTTTTTGATTTAGTTGCCAATTCGTATGGCTGTTGAGTCAATGACGGTCGGGTTTAGGGACGGTTTTTAGTGCCATGCCTCCTTTAAAAAATCGTACATTTCCATATGACGGTGGAGACCCGAAACTAAAAGAAAAAGAAAGAAAAACATCAGACAAAACTGAGGAAACGGATGAAATAATATACACCTTTACACCTGAATCAACTTCAAAATGTGTAAGTTGGCCTGTAAACACATTGGGTGAACACACCACATCAACAAGGTTAAAATTGTGTTAAAATTTCATAAAAAAGAAAACTAAGGTGAAAGTGAAAATGGAAAATGTTGGCGTTAAGCATTCTTTTAAAAAATAATATATTTTGTATGACTGAACTTGTATAAACTAGTCACTACAAAATGTAAAATAGTTATGTTTCCTCATGAGATCAAGCTGGATCATTTATTGAAAAATAAAATAAAAACATTTTTACTGAATATTAGCTGAGTTAGGTTGTTTTAACTCAAATATGGACAAACCCAACTTTGGGTTAATTTTTTTCGCAATTAAACTTATTTTAAACTCAATGATTGGGTTTGTCCATATTTGACTCAACATATTTGACTTTATATTTTTAAAACTTCAAAAATGTTGTATAAAAAACCGTTTCTTAAATTGAAAGCTTACAAGACTTAAAATCTAAAAAAAAAAATATATATATATATAGACTATAAAGTAGCACATTTATGTTGCATAAGATAGCTTGATATCAAGCTTGATAGACATATAAATAAAACAAAATAATAATTGAAAGCAGATAAAACAAAGGACAATATCTGGAACAAATGAAACAAATCAGTGTTGATCTGTTGAGGCAATAAATAAATAAATAAATAAATAAATAAATAAATTAATTAATTAATTAAAAAAAAACATATTTCAAAATGCTGATTTTGGATAATTTTCCATTATTGGCTAATAATAATAATTATGTCGTCTACTAATAATAGTACTAAATGAAACAAATGGAAATATATGTCCTTACATGCCTACTCAATAAAAATATTGTAAGGACGGCTAAGTCTCTCCATAATATCAAACACTGAGAACTGTTATGGAATTCCACGAGGCAACACCAGGAGAATTGTCAGCCACTAAAACAATAAACTTTCTAATCTGAGAAGAAGATCAGCTAGGAAACCAGTTCTTCAACTGTCTCAGTTGAATTCAGGCTCAATAGATGGAGCATAGGCACAGCATCAGAGACCTGTTGATTTCTGACAATCACTGACTTAGTATGATATAATCTAGTGGCTAAATCCAACTTTCTTTATATATGAGCAAGCATAGGGCGGCCTAATATTACTTAAAGGACATTAGATTACATTTAAATTCCTCCGTCTAAGAACCAGAACTGCCGAAGTTGTGTTTGTGAGCAGATGAAACTGGCCAGCATACTGATTCAAAGCGGCTTCGGGTAATCAATGAAACATGAACTGAACATAAGGAATTAATTGGGTAATCTATTAGACCAAAGCTATAAAGTGATCAGCTTATTATTTATTATTATAAATTGTAGTCATATAAGAGTAAGGGTCAAAACTAGATTCATGAAATTAAAGTATAATAATTGTTATTAATCTGTTTACAGCTGCGCGAGAGAAGGCTTACACACATTTAACCTCCACCCATGCTGTTAGTTCTGTCATAGGACTAATAGATGGACCCTTACACTATTATTTGTCTGCCAAATTCATCATTCATGCATTTTTTTTAAACAAAAGTCTTGCACAGTGTCTAAAATATTATTCCAGTGTCATATCAAATATCATCTATTTGTAAAATCAGCAAAAAAGGACAGTCATAAGCAGTGAAAAATGTGACAAATAACACTTGACGAGTCCAAGAGCACGCATTAAGAAAGCAAATACGATGCAATTTTGATTTCGCATCAACTTTTAAGTAAAACATAACATGACGGATTTGCTTTGGCTTCAGTTGAGCTTCATCCAAAAACCGGCGACGCAGCGTTTCCATCAAACCCCTCGACAAACCTGAGGTGCCAACACAAACAATGCACAAAACTCCAGTTCCACAGCAGACACCGCGACTTAATATGAGCTTAAAACGAGGAGTGGGAGAGGAAGATGGGCTTTTCATAGGATAATTAAAACAGCAAGATGGATTCTGTAATTGAGTGGAAAAAAACAAGGATCTGAACAACATCTGTGCGATCCACATAAATTATTTCAATGAGAAGCCGACATCACAATAAAAGCCTCAGCCTTGGATTCAGACGCGCTGTCAAAAATGCCAATAAGGCCAGAGATGACGATACACCTGTACCGCACTTCCCTACATCTGAGCCAAAACAACATCTTTCACTTTTATGAGGATGATATCTAACTCGAGCAGACCAGCAGATCTAATATACGATTTCAAATAGTCCGACGCATTGATTTGATTGATTGATTAACCCAAACAGCACGCATTGCAAACATTTTATATGGGCTGAATTTAAACATATTAATTAAATGTAGTAGCGTTCAACTTAATTTGTTTGTTTACATTCAGCCCAAATCGATTGTTTGCAACAATTTATCTTTTTCACTAATAGTTCATGTGAAGACACACAAAGAAATGGAAACTTACTGCTCCTCATATTGCACTCTAAAAAATATGGGGTTACTTTTTCGACCCAAATCTTGGTTTGAGGCTTTTGGGTAATTTTGGGGGGTTATTTTCAGAGTCTTGGGTAGTTTCAACCCAGCTCTTTGGGTCAAATCAACTCACAGCAGGGGGTGACTGGGATTCCTTATGTACTAATTTGTTTAAATGCAATGAAAATAGTGTAACAAACGCAGATTGCTTGCATTTTCAGATGATTAAAATAAGATTTATGCTCATATCAGCCCTTAGTCAGATCTTTCTGAATTTTGAAATTTCTTACTAGCCCCTTTTGGACACCTGTAATCAAAGCTGCACTTCTCCCACCGTAATTCAGTGACACCAAGTCAAAACAGCACAATTGCTGGGTCATACTTCGCAGGCATTTTTGGATCAAATTAACTTATTATTTAAGTAAAAACTAACCAATTATTATGTAGAAAAACAAACCATTTATGGGGTTAAAAATAATAACCCAATTACTTGGGTTAATTTAACCCCTAATGTGTTCTGTCCCATATTTACCCAACAGTAGGGTTAAAAAACAACCCAATTTGGGTAGTTTTTAACCCTGTGATTTTTTAGAATGGTTTTAGGTAGAGCCAATTATTCTTTAGCTTGGGCTAAAAACAACTTAAGCATAAAATAAAGCATTTATAAATTGGATATTGGATAACCTTGGATATATATAATGTTCTATCTGCGATCTAAAGGGTTTTGAGATATTGAGCAAACAATATGTGTGTAAAAGATCTCTTTCAATAACATGACAATGACCCTAAATGGGGCGAGGCAGTGGCGCAGTAGGTAGCGCTGTTGCCTCACAGCAAGAAGGTCGCTGGTTCGAACCTCGGCTCAGTTGGCAATTCTGTGTGGAGTTTGCATGTTCTCCCTGCCTTCGCGTGGGTTTCCTCCGGGTGCTCCGGTTTCCCCCACAGTCCAAAGACATGCGGTACAGGTGAATTGAGTTTCCCAGAGATGGGTTGCGGCTGGAAGGGCATCCGCTGCGTAAAAACTTGCTGGATAAGTTGGCGGTTCATTCCGCTGTGGCGACCCCGGAATAATAAAGGGACTAAGCCGACAAGAAAATGAATGAATTAATGAATGAATGACCCTAAATGCACTCTAAATGTAAATGATTAAAGTTCTCTTACATTTGCAAGTTGGAGTAAAAAAACAGGGTAAATGCAGACAGAACCTTCTAATTCTGAAAAGTCATTTTCCACTTGGAATTATAAGAGTCTGGCAAATCATTCATTGAAGCATTACTTTTCAAGAAATACAATCAAAAACACTGGTAACAAATATGTTGGTGCTTGAGAAAGATACATTTTTGCTTTCATTTTTTTTTAATTTTGCATTTTGGGCTGCAGCTAGAAGGGCATCAGCTGCATAAAATATATGCTGGATAAGTTGGCGGTTCATTCCGCTGTGGCGACCCCAGATTAATAAAGGAGCTACGCCAAAAAGAAAATGAATGAATGTGTATTTAGGCACATTTTGTTAAAAAATATAAAGTATACTAATTATAATTACAATGTGTACCACAGTCAAAATCATAATGTCAAAAAAAAAAAAAAAAAAGAATCATGTTGCTGATATATTAAAAGTCAGTAATAAACATGAAAAAACAGAATGACTAAATCTTTACCCAAAACCTTACTGCAGATGCTACAGAGTAACAAAGCAACAACCATTTAAAATCTCAACGTAAATCTCCAACTGATTCACTAACAACGTACATCAACATTTCATTATCAATGCAACTAAAAGGCAGTGAAGAGATATTTGTGAAGATATGAAATATTTTGGCCTTCTTTTTTCAGCGTTCCTGCGGCACATTGAAATTCAAGTGGCTTTAACTCAAGTGGCAGATGCTTTCTTCCAGGAACTCTAGCATGCACTTGTTAGGCTCAGTAAATATACACATGCAAAAAAAAAAAGATAAATAGATAAAAAAAAAAATTCACCACCTGCAATGCAAAAGTAAAGCTCCAACGTCTGCCTCGGTAAAGGTCACTGTGTGTCCTGTTGAGATGCTGAGCCTGATCTTCAAAGGGTCTTCAACACACTGACTGCCTTCCAGACCCTCCAAACCAAAGCCTCAAACTGACAATATCTCAGCCATACACCCATGCGGTTTTGAGGGGTTTTTGCTGCATTCGACTGAAGCGGACTGCAAATACAAACATCTGTATTGAGAATGGTTTGACAAAGGGGGAAATGCGCACATTCAGCACAAACACTCTACTCTTAAAACACAGAAGACATATATGTGGTAAAACTAAATGTGTTTGTATTGCATTGCATGCATATGCATAAAAAATGCTGCATATTGCAAGCCTTCAATATCTAAAAACCTAAATATAAGGTTAAAAGGTCAGTTTTATGAATTTTATCATTAGTATTTGTTAGTTTGTTTAGAACAATTGCACTTAAACAGAGATGTGTAGTAACGAGTTAGATTTACTTGGTTACATTTACTGGAGTAAAATTGTTGGGTAACGTGTACTTTTTTAGTACATTTAAAGATGTGTACTTTTACTCTTGCTCAAGTAAATTATTATAGACAAATCCATTCCTCTTCACTACATTTGCCGTCGTTTCTGTTACCGTCAAATGATAATAAAGATGATTCATATGACTTGTTTGCAAATATCGTGTGGCGCAGCATTGGACAGGTTGTGTCGCGAGAGGTTGCTATATAGAGACCTGTCTCCAGCATTCGGTTAGAGTGCGTGCTTATGT
>NC_141036.1:55095000-55102500 GCF_052040795.2 Danio rerio
CAGTATTTATTAAGTCACACTTAAACATCAACACCTCGCACGGTGTGCGAACATACAACATACAACTCAACGATGATTAGCAGATAACAGAGGCAGAGTGATTACCAGGCTAGAGTCAAGGGCAGGCAGCGTGGTTCAGAGTCCGTAATACAGGCTTTAGTCAGGGGCAGGCAGCGAGAATCAGAGTCCGTGCAATCAGGCTTTAGGTCAAGGGCAGGCAGAAGACAGAGCAGAGTCGAGGAACGGGCTGAAGTGGTAAACGGGAGATCAGGCAGGATAGAACGCTCAGAAATGCTGGCCGGGGCTAAACAAGACTTCGCAATGAAGTGTGTGTGTGAGCTGCTTATATGTGGTACGTGGGTCATTAGTGAGATGGAGAACAGGTGTGCTGGGATCTGAGTGAGAAGGATGACGTAATGGTTAGAAGTCCGGAGATGGTGACCTCTGCTGGTCAGCGAGGGGAATGACTGGGACCGAGTCGGTGACAGAGCCCCCCCCCAACGAACGGCTCCTGAAGTGAGGCAATTCTCGACGCCGGAGTCTTCCACGGGGGCGAGGGGCCGGCATCTCCGGATGTTGTGAGTGGAACTCTTCCAGTAGTGTGGTGTCGAGGATGTCCTTGCGGTTAATCCAAGATCTCTCCTCCGGACCGTACCCCTCCCAATCAACGAGATATTGGAGTTGACCGCCCCGGCGTCTGGATCTCAGGATCTCGTGGATCTGGTAAGCCTCTTCGCCATCGATCATGAGAGGCGGGGGACCCTGTTCACCGGCTGCCACCTCCCTATCCGTCTCGGCTGGACCAGCAGCAGGCTTGAGCAGAGAGACATGGAAAGTTGGGGAAATACGAAAATGATTAGGGAGTGTCAGTCTGAACGAAACAGGAGATATTTGTCTTTCTATCTGGAAAGGACCCATGTACCTGGGACTGAGTTTCTTGCAGGGCAGCTTGAGGCATAAGTCGCGGGTGGAAAGCCATACCCATTGTCCTGGGGAATACATGGGACCAGGACGTCGGTGTCGATCGGCTTGTTCCTTGAAACGCCTTATGGCGTGAGAGAGGTGAGTATGAGCTGCGTTCCAGACCTCTTCGCAGTTTTTAAACCAGGTATCCATCGCAGGGAGTTCAGAGGTCTCGCCGGACCAGGGAAAGAGCGGAGGTTGGAAGCCCAGCACGCATTGAAATGGGGTTAATCCAGTAGATGCCTTTCTGAGGGACTTCTGAGCATATTCTGCCCACATCAAAAATTTGGCCCATTCGTTCTGGGTCGAGTGACAATACGTGCGGAGGAATCGACCGATCTCTTGGTTCAAGCGCTCTGTCTGCCCGTTGGATTGGGGATGATAGCCGGATGTTAGGCTAACGTTGATTTGGAGATTTTTGAAGAATGCTGACCAGAGTCGGGATGTAAACTGGGGACCTCTATCCGATACGATGTCTTCGGGGAGACCATAGTACCGAAACACACACTCGCAGAGTAACTCAGCCGTTTCCATGGCTGTGGGCAGTTTGGAAATGGGAATAAGGCGGCAGGATTTCGAAAATCGGTCCACTACTGTGAGGATGGTGGTTTTGCCCTGAGATATGGGTAAATCGGTGATGAAATCTATAGCGATGTGTGACCAAGGACGATGTGGCACCTCCAGGGGTTGGAGTAATCCAGCTGGACGGTGACGGGAGTGTTTGGACATCTGACAGGGTGAGCATTTGTTAATGAAGTTGACTACATCCTTGTGTATGGATGACCACCAGTAGCGGGATTGAATCATTTGCACAGTGGCTGTGCTGCCTGGGTGACCGGAACTGGGGTGGTCATGTACCTCGGAGATGAGTCTTTCTCGAAGCGACAGGGGGACAAAGATTTTATTCTCCGGACAGGGCTGCTGAGAAGGATTATTTTCGGCGGCTTGGAGGATCTCCTGATCTATATCCCACTGGATGGGAGCGACAATTAGAGGACTTTTGATTATGGGCTCGTCAGGGATTTTAGAGGTCTCATCGTCTGAGAGGCGGGACAGAGCATCTGCTTTGATGTTTTTCGAACCAGGGATATAGGTGACTTGGAAGTCAAATCGGGTGAAAAACAGCGCCCATCTTGCCTGTCTAGGATTCAGACGTTTACAAGACCGGATGTATTCTAGGTTCTTGTGATCAGTGATGACGATGAAAGGGTGTTTTGCGCCCTCAAGCCAGTGTCTCCATTCCTCTAGCGCAGCTTTCATGGCGAGGAGTTCTCGGTTTCCCACATCGTAGTTCCGTTCAGCGGAGTTAAGCTTGCGAGAATAGAAGGCACAGGGATGGAGCTTCTTATTCACTAGGGATCGCTGGGACAGGATGGCTCCAATCCCAGTGTTTGACGCGTCAATTTCGACGACAAAGGGTTGTTCGGGATCAGGATGACGCAGAATAGGTGCACTGGAGAAGCGAGTCTTTAACTGGGTAAATGCTCGGACAGCGTCGGGGTTCCATTTAAGGCGAGCATTATTAGCTTTGACCATGGCGGTCAGTGGGGCAGCGACTGAACTGAAGTTCCTTATGAAACGTCTGTAGAAGTTAGCAAAGCCCAGGAATCGTTGTAGTTGCCTGATGGTTTCGGGTTGTGGCCATTGTGTCACAGAGTCAACCTTTTGTTGGTCCATGGCCACGCCTTCTGGACTGATAATATAGCCAAGGAATGAGATGCAGGTCTGGTGAAATTCGCACTTGGAGCTCTTCGCATACAACTGGTTTTCAATGAGACGTTTGAGCACTGCCCGAACGTGCTGGATATGCTCAGATAGCGAATTGGAATAGATCAAGATGTCGTCAATATATACTATTACCCATTTGTTGAGCATGTCTCTAAATATCTCATTTACGAATGCCTGGAACACGGAAGGACTGTTTGCTAGGCCGAAGGGCATAACGAGATATTCGTAGTGGCCGTCAACTGTAGAGAACCCGGTTTTCCACTCGTCTCCCTGTCGTATGCGGATGAGATTATATGCACTACGGAGGTCCAACTTAGTGAAATACTGGGCGGATCGGAGTTGTTCCAGGGCGGCAGGAACCAATGGCAATGGGTAGCGGTATTTGACCGTGATCTCATTCAAGCCTCGGTAATCGATGCAAGGGCGTAAGCTGCCATCCTTCTTCTTGACGAAGAAAAACCCTGCTGAAGCGGGAGAAGTAGATGGTCGAATAAATCCTTTTTCTAGCTCCTCAGAGATGTACTTCTTCATAGCCTCAGTTTCAGGTTGTGAGAGAGGGAATATGCGACCACGAGGGGGCGTGGTGCCGGGTAGCAGCTCAATGGCACAGTCATTATCACGATGAGGAGGGAGCTTAGTAGCCTTCTGCTTATTGAATGCTTCAATTAGATCGTGATAAGCATCAGGAACATGATGGAGTTCAGAGTCTTCGGTCTTGTTGATTGTGTTGATCTGGATAGGGGAAACAGGATGCAGACATTGGGTAAAGCATTGATTGCTCCATTTTATGATCTCACCAGTTCTCCAAGAGACTTGAGGGTCATGCTGTTGTAGCCATGGTACCCCGAGAATCACAGAGTGTTTAGGGGAGTTGATGGCAAGAAGGGAAATTTCTTCTTCATGAAGAGAGCCTGTTTGAAGCAAGACTGGCAGGGTCTGGAATTTTATACGTCCTTCTCCCAAAGGGCGCCCATCTACAGCTGTGATGGCTATGGAGGAATCACAGGAGGTTAGAGGAATGGAGTGAGTAGTGGCAAACGTGTAATCAATAAAGTTACCGGCGGCTCCTGAATCGATCATGGCCATAGTCTCAATCTCGTTTCCATCATCTCTCAAAGTGACAGGCAGATTCACAACATTATTAGTGGTAGTGAACATAGTGGTTGCACTCACCGAGAGGGTTTTAGGGAGAGGCTTGTTGGGACATAAAACCTTCGTATGACCTGGAAGTCCGCAGTAAATGCACAGGTGATTTCTTCTCCGTCGTTCTCGCTCTTCTGGGTTCAGACGGGTTCTACCCAATTGCATGGGTTCAGCGGAGGTTTCAGGGGATACAGGACTGGAAGCAACTGAGCAGAGCGGATTGCGAGTGCGGAGGAGAGTGTCTAACCTTATGGAAAGCTCGATTAGTTGATCCAGAGTTTTCCCATCGTCACGACATGCCATCTCTCGCTGCAATTCTGGCTTTAGAGCCCTTCTGTAGAGCGTGACAAGTGGATCATCAGCCCAGCCAGTTTGCGCTGCCAAGGTGCGGAACTGCAGGGCGAACTCAGCTGCGGAGCGATCTCCCTGTTGGATACACAATAGCTCCTCGCCAGCGTTACGACCACCCTCCGGATGATCGAACACAGTGCAGAAACGTTTGAGAAAGTCATTAAACGAGGGAAATATCGGGGTACTGTCTGGCCAAACTGCAGTAGCCCAGTCTAGCGCTTTCCCAGTGAGCAGTGAGCACACAAAAGCAATTTTCCCGTTCTCGTCCTTAAACAGATGGGGTTGTTGGGCGATAAACAGTTTGCATTGCAATAGAAAGCCTTTACATTTTGCTGGGTTACCTGAGAACTTGTCAGGAAAAGCCAATCGAACTCCGGAAGTCATCGGGGGTTGTGCAACAACAAGTGGACTTGGAGGGTAGTTGGCGGTGGGTTGCGCAGTGGCAGCAGCTTGCAGGTTTTGGAGGGATTTCACCAGTTCATCTGTCAACTGAGTTAGGTGTGTTAGTTGTTGTTGGTGTGTTGACAATACCTGAGCTTGTGTGGTGACTTCGTGAGACAAAACCTGGATGGCTGCGGGATCCGTGTTGGGCGAAGTCTTCTGTAACGGGGAGACTGACACGGAGGGATCCATTTTGCAGTATTTATTAAGTCACACTTAAACATCAACACCTCGCACGGTGTGCGAACATACAACATACAACTCAACGATGATTAGCAGATAACAGAGGCAGAGTGATTACCAGGCTTGAGTCAAGGGCAGGCAGCGTGGTTCAGAGTCCGTAATACAGGCTTTAGTCAGGGGCAGGCAGCGAGAATCAGAGTCCGTGCAATCAGGCTTTAGGTCAAGGGCAGGCAGAAGACAGAGCAGAGTCGAGGAACGGGCTGAAGTGGTAAACGGGAGATCAGGCAGGATAGAACGCTCAGAAATGCTGGCCGGGGCTAAACAAGACTTCGCAATGAAGTGTGTGTGTGAGCTGCTTATATGTGGTACGTGGGTCATTAGTGAGATGGAGAACAGGTGTGCTGGGATCTGAGTGAGAAGGATGACGTAATGGTTAGAAGTCCGGAGATGGTGACCTCTGCTGGTCAGCGAGGGGAATGACTGGGACCGAGTCGGAGACATCTATACAGCTTAAAGTGACATTTAAAGGCTTAAATAGGTTAATTAGGTTAACTAGGTAGGGAAGGGTAATTAGGCAAGGTGTTGTATAGCGATGGTTTGTTCTGTAGACTATCCCAAAAAATATAGCTTAAAGGAGCTAATAATTTTGTCCTTAAAAAAATAAAAACTGCTTTTATTCAAGCCGAAATAAAACAAATAAGACTTTCTCTAAAAGATAAAATATTATTAGACATACTGTGAAAATTGTCTTATTCTGTTGAACATCATTTGGGAAATATTTGAAAAAGGAAAAAAAAAATTTAAAGATTCTTGTACTTCTTGTATGTATATATTTCCAGTGGTTGGGCAATGTTTCTCATCAAAACTTAATTAACCTAAATGAAACTGCAAACTGCAAATGTACAAAATGATTAAACTTTTGTATGTCATTGAACAATAATAAAACAATACAATTAAATATCAATAAAACTAAATAATACTAATAATATATGCAACAATGGTGGCATGGTGGCTCAGTGGTTAACACTCTCACCTCACATCAAAGAAGGTCGCTGGTTCGAGTCCCAGCTGGGCTAGTTGGCATTTCTGTGTAGAGTTATCATGTTTTCCCTATATTGATGTGGGTTTCCTCCGGGTGCTCCGGTTTTCCCCACAGTCCAAACACATGCAGTATAAGCGCATTGGATTACCTAAATTGGTCATAGTGTATGAGAGTTAGTGATTTAGGCAACGCAGTGGCGCAGTAGGTAGTGCTGTCCCCCCACAGCAAGAGGGTCGCTGGTTCGAGTCTCAGCTGGGTCAGTTGGCATTTATATGTGGAGTTTGCATGTTCTCCCTGCGTTCGCGTGGGTTTCCTCCGGGTGCTCTGGTTTCCCCCACAGTCCAATAACATGCGGTACAGGTGAATTGGGTAGGCTAAATTGTCTAGTAGTATAAGTGTAAATGAGTGTGTACATGTTTCTCAGAGAAGGGTTGCAGCTAGAAGAGCATCCGTTGCGTAAAACTGGATAAGTTGGCGGTACATTCTGCTGTGGCAACCCCGGATTAATAAAGGGATTAAGCCGAAAAGAAAATGAATGAATGAATGAATGAGTTAGAGGTTCATTCCGCTGTAGCTACCTCTGATAAATGAAGATACTGAGCCGAAGGAAAATGAACGAATGAATGTAGTTTACAGTGAACTAACCCTTAAAATTAAAACTCAAAACAGTGGGGTGTTTATAAGGGCACTTAACATGTAATTTTATATAATAAATTTGTGTGTGTATGTGTGTGTGTGTGTGTGTGTGTGTGTGTGTGTGTGTGTGTATATACATATATATAGTTAAAGTCAGAATTATTAGCCCCCTTTTGATTTTTTTTATATATTTCCCAAATTATGTTTAACAAAGTATGTCCAATAATATTTTTCCTTCTAGAGAAAGTCTTATTTCTTTTGCTTCGCCTTGAATAAAAGCAATTTTTCAACATTTAAAAAAAAAAAAAAAAAAATTAAGGTCAATATTATTAGCCCCATTAAGCTATATTTTTTCGATAGTTATTATTGATTATACACCACTAATGTATTGCTTATCTATAAACCGCTGTAATTAATATTAATAATGTACTTTAATGATCTTCATAATATTATATTTAATGAATGTTAACTGGTTTTGAAGACTTTTTCAAGATTAGATGTGTTTTGGTAGGGAAACAATTATAAAATGCAATCGGTATGACAGAAATAACACCCAAAAACACTCAAACAATGAGTTTTGCCACTTGTTCAAACTAAAATGAGTTGAATTAACACAATTATTAAGGTGTTTTTAGACAACTTATACAGGTTTATGTTATGTTAAATCCAGTAACAACAACAAGTTAACTTAATTTGTGTTGGGACATCCCAGCATTCGTTTTACAGTCAATAATGTTTGCCGTTTGTTTAAAATACTTATTTAAAATGAGCTGAAACAACACCATTTTTGAGTTATTTTTTGGGATATATTAATTGTATCATGTTCAATCTACTTAAATTGGTAAACAATAATAAGCTAACTTAATTCCTTCATGTTGTCCAAACACTAATTAAAGCTTTTCCTCACTTTAGCAATATTAATATTATATTTAATGGAATTTACCTGGTCTTGAAGACTTTTTGAAGATGTGAAGTGTATTGGTAGGAAAACCTGTTAGGAATAAAATTATAAA
>NC_141036.1:55275000-55277500 GCF_052040795.2 Danio rerio
GTAATACGTACATAGCAGAGCTTGCAAAACTGTGTTTTTTTTGTCGACAACACGAACGTTGTCAACATAACTCACTGGAAATCCAAAATGCTTACACACCGGCGACTTCATTGAAAGAGGAGAGGGTTTAAGCTCTGTCGACGGGTCTCCTGCTTCTGCAGTTTAACAAGCACTTCAACAAGCCTGTTTTTTTCCCGCTTGGCAAGCCAAGCTGACGTGACATGGGGCGTGGCAGCATCGACGATTCTATTTTTTGATTCGATAATCGAAGTTGAGCATAAATTTCGATCGATTTCGATTAAAAAAAAAAAATCAATGAAAAAAATGATGCAGTGAAATTTCACAATGTTTAATGTCTGTTTGATGTATTATAAAAAATGTTAACAAGTTATTCAATTATATCAGTTATTCAAGTATCTTAATGAATAAACAGCAAAAATCAGTCCAAAACACTCAAAAAATGTTTATTAACAGGGCCATTTCTGTAAACTTCCTCTTAGAATAGCCATGGCACAGTTTTAAGGAATAGCTATGTCAATAAAGGCTTTTTAATATTTATTTTTAATATTAATATTTGCTGTTTATTCTAATAAATCCCTTACCCAAAGAGCACAGACATATTATTTAAGCTACCTCTGAGCACTTTTTGTTTCATTTTTGAATTTTTTATCTCTTACTGAAGTTAAGTTCTTATGTTTCACAAGGGTTTTTTTTTTTTTTGGTAACCAAATGAAGCAGTTTATTTTTATCTGCTAAATGATTACAAAATATAAATTCAATGGCATTTTAAATCTCTTTTTTTTAAATATAAGAAAAGCATTTTACCAATATTGACTAGGAAAAATTTTTAATAATTGTAAAAATAATACTACTAATAAATGATAAAAATAAATGGATGGATGGATGGATGGATGGATGATGTTGCAATAAGTTACAAATACAATTATTTATAAATATAATGAAAATAATTTTGGATGAAACAAAAAGCAATAATAATAATAATACTAATAATAATAAAAATAATAATAATAATAATAATAAATAAAAATTATGATGTTAGTTTCCATGGATTTGTTATTATAATTTTTTCTTACATTTATTTAACATTTTAATTAGGTGCAACTTGGTACACACACACACACACACACACACACACACACACTATACATACAGTATCTGTGCTAGTTTACACTTGTGCAAAACACATTTTAAAAGAAAAAAATATATGTACAATATAATTTACTATACAGTATCTGCCAATAACAGCATTTAAAAATAAATAAATAAATCCCATCCAATTACACTGATAATGAAAGCAGATAACAAGAATGTAGATTTTTTTTTCTAATTAGATACTCTTTTTAATGCATGTACATTATTATGATAAATGATTAAATCTCTCTCACAGCACAAAATAACATCAAATTCAATCAGCATTTCATTCAAATGTATTTATTTGACAAATCTAATAAGCATTATTATGTAGAATTGAGTGTTCATTATCATAGACTGACAACTCTACTATATTTGTGTAAAAAAATTAATAAATAAAAAATATATATATATATTATATTTCTACATACGCATTCACATCGAAATGCATGAGGCATTTCAAAAGTCATGCCTTCAGCTGATACTTGCTAGGGGGAAAAAAAGGCCTCCAAGAAGAGCAATTTGCGACAGATGTGGGCATGTACAGTAGGCCTGCCGTGATTAAAGTGCCTCTGGAATAAACAGCACAAATCAATAACGGGTTTCTCCATGAGCTGGATATCAGGCCTTGGATTTTGACACCAATAGTGTTTGTCCAGGTGTCATATCAGGGGCACACACACTGCCAAAGCTGAGCCACGACACCCCTGGTTACATCCATACCATACACACACACACCCCTCCCCCAGCACACACACACACACACACACACACACACACACACTCCGCAGCAGAGTCCGGGTGGCATCTGGGAGGCTGTGATTGAGAAGTGTAAATAAATAATAATCCCTGGAAAGGGGACCGGCACATCAGCATCTGTCTACTCCCCTGCTAATAGTTTTATTGTGGCACCATCAATTTAACACTCTTTGTTTCAATGGATCCCTCATTCAGGAAGAGATATTTCCTCTTTTAATTGAACCGAACAGCTTTGTTTGAGAATCTTTTTCCTCTGGCCCTAAACATTTAACGCAAAAAAAAAAAGCTAGCGCAGCCACATGTCAGAGAGTCTTTTGGGTTTTGAATGCACACACAGAGAAAAATACGCCGCAGTGTAGGACCGCAATGTGCCTGGTACGTTTTATTGTCATTCAAATGACACAATGCGTCCTTCAGCATGAAACCTCTGTTCAGATTACACGCTGTTCAAGCAGAAAGTGCGTTTTTTGTATAAGCAAGGGTGTACAAATACAATAATCTGTTGGTCAGTGGGTCGAGCGATTGGAAAGGACGTTGAAAGAGATACTCGGATGACACACAACAGCATGTTTGTCTTTGGTTTTCATGA